>NC_133331.1:61489642-61584642 GCF_042186555.1 Aquarana catesbeiana | reverse complement strand
AAAATTCTTTTGTAAATAATGGAAAATTCCTATGAAATACTTACCGTAATTTTGCTTTCCTGATGGACGCCAAGGCAGCAACGTGTGGATTTAGTCCGCCTCTTCTAACCTATAAGACACTACTCCCATAATTCTTTGCTCCCAACCAGCTGCCGTGTTCGATAACTAGCCTACTCCTGCCATTGGGAGGGAACTCCTACTGCCATGGAGTCCATCAGGAAAGTAAAATTACAGTAAGTATTTGATAGGAATTTTCCATTTTCCTGACAGACTCCATGGCAGTAACATGTGGGAAATAACTCGCCATACACACCCGGGTGGGAAAAAACAGTACTTTCAAACCAAAATTGACAGAAGACAAAGTAGCTGGTTCAACACAATAATGAGACATAAAAGTATGGATTGATGACCAGGAAGCTACTCTGCAGACCACTTCAGGTGCAACATGACGTGAGGCCGCCCATGAAGTTGAGAGACTTCTGGTTGAGTGCGCTGTTACCCGCCTCAGGAGGAGCCAAGCCCTTCTCTTTATAACCCGATTGGATAGCTTGAACAACCCATGCAGCAATGGATCTGACAGAAGCCTGGAGGCGCTTGTTTTTCCCATGGAACAAGACAAAGAGGTAGTCAGATTGTCGAAAAGAAGCTGTAGCCTTCAGGTATTGCTTCAAGGCAACTCCCACATCGCGGGGATGTAGCTCTAGACTTCCGGCTGAATTAAAGGTAGGAAGCGTGATTTCCTGATTCTTCAAACCTTGGGGTTTGCCCCTAGCATCGGGATTAGAACCACTCTGTGCGGAAAAAGGTAAGAAAGGGCTCCTTTGACCCTAAAGACTGAATTTCAGAAATCCGCTTTGCCGAAGTTATGGCTACCAGGAAGGTAGTCCTAAGTGTAAGTTCTCTGATCGAGAGTGGCTTGCCGAGTTGTGAGAAGAAATCAAGAACTAGTGGAAGGTCCTATTTGGGGAACCTAGGTTTCCTCTGCAGTCTGAGCCTAACTGCCCCCTTGAATAACTGTTGGACCAGAGGATGCTTGGCCCATGACACCCCAGAAAAGGCTGATTTCGCTGACACCTGAACACGGAGTGAACTAACAGACAAGAAGATATCCAGTCCCGACTGCAGGAAACTTAAGACATCCTGAACTAAGGGATAATGGCTATCACCTCTGCTACATTCGACGTAGGACCGTAGGAACTGGAGAATAAAGGGGGTTGGTGGAAAGGCATAGGTTCTGCGGAACCACCATCGCTTCGTCAGGGCATCCACCTGAGGGCCTGAGGGTCCCGGAACCTCAAGTAGTACCTTACCAGTTTCTTGTTGCAAGGGCAGGCAAAAAGATCGACTTCTGGGGAGATCCCCAAGGTTAGGATCCAACTGAATACCTTGTTGTTATCTAAAACGACTCGGGATAGGAAGTCTGCCTGGAAGTTCTGGATCCCGGGAACATATGTTGCTGTTATATTGACCAGGTTCCTCTGAACCCAGGTCATAATTGGTTCTACCTCTTGAAGCAGGGACAGACTTCGAGTACCCCCTTGTCTCCTTATTTATGCTACCGCCGTTGTGTTGTCTAGTCTAAATAGTACAGAGGCTCCTGATATCAGATGACGAAATGCCAGAAGTGCCTGGAACACTGCCCTTAGCTCCAAGATGTTCGACACTGTTCCTTGAGAAGGAAAGTCCCAAGAGCCCTGCGCCACCTCTGCCAAGCAGTGGGCACCCCAGCCCCTGTTGCTGGCATCTGTCGTTATCATGATCCATGTGATGAGAAGAATGGAATGACAGTTGCATAGATTTGTATGCTGGAGCCATCACGGAAGAGAGCTCCTCATGGCTGAAGTAGAAGGGCTTTTTGGAAGGGCAGCATCTTCCATTGTGCCCACTTCACCATCGGTATTGTGGCCACCATGGTGCCAGTGATCCTCAGACACTTAAGGGCATGGAGATGAGAAGCAGAGAGAGCCGGACGAATCCTGTCTCGGACTATCACAATCTTCTCCTCAGGTAAGAAGATGGTGCCTGTCACTGTGTTGAAGTGAGCTCCTAGAAACACAAGAGACTTAAATGGTTCCAACTGACTCTTCTCTAGATTCAGGATCCATCCGAATTCTTGGAGAGTGGAAATGACCTGACCCCTGTGCTCTAGGAGTCGATCTCTGTCTTGAACCAACATTAGAAGATCGTCCAAGTAATGATGGAGACAGATCCCTTTGGTTCTCAATAGAGCCACAACAGCCAACAAGACCTTTGAAAAGACATGTGGAGATGTCGATAGCCCAAAGGGAAGGCATGTCAACTGTAAATGAAGCTTGCCTATGGAGAAGCACAGAAACTGTTGGAAATCCTCTGCCACAGGAACATGAAAATAAGCATCTTTGAGATCAATGGAGACCATCCAGTCTCCTGATTGGACCGACTACTGGATTGTGGACACTGTCTCCATCTTGAACTTTTCTTATTTGATAAAACTGTTAGATCTTATTTAGAAATAAGATTTAGATCTATGACGGGCCTCCATGCACCGTTCTTTTGGACCATAAAGAGAGGAGAGTAAATTCCCATGCCTCACTGGTTGTCTGGGACAGGGATAGGAGCGCCTTGAACCAATAAAGATTCTATGTAGGCTAACAGAATCAACCTTTTTTCTTCTGAGGCCGGAAGAGAGGTGGGAACACACCTGAGTCTGGGAGTGCTGCTGAAGGCCCAGGCATTGCTTGAAGAGACCGTCTTGACGGTCCAGAAGTTCTAAAATGAGGCTGCCCAAACGTGCCGAAAGTGGAGAAGGCGAGCCCCCACCTGGCCTGTCTTAGCGGGCCCAATTTCAAAAGGACTTGGTCGGCTCCCTCCCCCCCGTCGAACTGCTCTTGGCGGGTCTCTTGAAGGATGACTGCCTTGATTTCCATGATCTGGAAAATTCATGGCCCGGCCTGTAGCTACGAGCTTCCCTGGCACGTTCCTGGTACTGTTTCCTTGGGAAGGTTCTCCTCTGGCCTTGCAGATGCTGATCCTGAGGAAGAAACTGTGACTTAGCACCAGTGGCCTGGGTTATGGCATTATCCAATTTGTTGCCAAAAAAGGGAAGACCCTTCAAATAGGCATTTGGCACCATACCTGTTTAGATGCTGGGTCAGCCAGCCAAGAATGGAGCCACAAAGCATGCTTGCAGGTGACTGCTGAAAGCATAACCTGAGCCACCAGACGAATGATAGATGCAAGCTCAGCTCTTGGATGGGTGAACTCCTCGCCACATCTTCCGAGATGTTTCTGAGTGTCTCATCCACATTATTAGTCCAGACTTCCATGGCTTTGGACATTGCAGCCAGAGCCAAAGCTGGCTTGCTGGCCATATCTGCTGTAAGGTCATTTCTTTTCAGATCAGAGTCGATCCGTCTGTCCTAAAGGAGACTGTATCTTCCAAGGGAAGGGTCACATGTTTACCAGCCTCATCACAGCTGCATCCACCAGCAGAGCTGACTCCAAATGCTTGACCTCTTCCTCTTTGAAGGGATAAAGCCTCAGAACTTTAGATAGCATGAAGTTTTTTTTTCTCCACCTTGCCCCACTCGTCTGTGATGACGACTTCACCTAGTTCAGCAAGGAATGGAAAGCTGACACGTTCCATCTTCAATTGTTTGAAGTATTTCCTTTGTTTGGAAGGGGTGGCCACAGGATCTTCCCAATTTAAGGCTTCTCTAATGGCTTTAACCAAGGGAGAAAGCAGAGCAAAATCAAACCTCACACAGGGATCTTACCCTTCAGAGTCACTATACGAGGGAGCAGCCGATGGGTGGCTTGGCAGAGAGGACTCCCAAGTGTCCTGAACTTGTGTCTCCCTTATTGGTGAGTGTAGCGGCTCTGCAGGTGGATCATGGGTCTGGCTGGTCTCTACACCTCTCAGGGACTCCTTAATGACCCTTTCGACCAGGGATTTTAGCTGCTGGTCCGTAACACCTCTTTCGCCAGCTGCTTTGGCGTAACAGAGGTCACACAGGGATTTTCCCACAGGTACTTGGGACCTACACCCTCAGCACACACAAACAGCTGAGTGGCTGGAGTGAGGCGTGGAAGAGCGAGACAGGTCCTTGCTACGGTGCCCCGAACTTGAGGGTGAACCGTGGTATTTAGATTTGGAAGAGGAGTGCCGGTGATGAGATTTTGAAGAGTCACTTCCTCTGTGTGAGCTGCGCCATTGTTCGGATCTAGAAGGGCTGACAAAAAAAAAGAAAAACAGGGAACACAAGAGTTAGGGGGGAAACAGTGGTCAGGACGACCAATAGCAAACCCACCCACACCCCCCCCCCCCCCAGCTGCATACCCAAAGAGGGGAAAAACACATCCAAGTACCTGCTGCGAGAGGGCTGGCCACAGGCAGGCAGTGGAGAATACATGTCCCTAGGGGGTTCCATCAGAGCTGCAAAAGACAGATAAATGAGTGCCAGGAACAGAGTAGCATCTGCTTACCTGTCCCCTGGGAGCCACCTACCAGGAACAGAGAGACAGGGGCCAGGGTAAGTCGCCGCAATAGCCCACAAGCATTCCCAAAGCTTGCAGGATTTTCCCCTGTTCAAATAGGGTGCCTCTGTGACGTCACTGCCGCACCAGACACGGCCCCAATGCGCATGCACGATTATCGTCATTTTGATGCTAATGCGCATGCGTGAACCAAGCCTTGTTCTCGTACAGTAACCGCACATGCATATGAACGGCCGTGAGAATGAGGCAGGAAGTAAATGGCGGCTGAAACGCAGAAGGAACCAGCTGCCATGCCTGTAGCCACCCAAACACCGGAAAAGCATGAGAGGGAAACACACCGGAGAAAAAGGAACAATCCTAGGAACAAAAACTGCTGCCATGACAAAAGGTCTCACCACTCCCACCACGATCGTCTCCTAGGCCAAAGGTAAGGTGAGGGCAATAGGGTCACCTGCTAGTAGGTGGGCTATCCAACCAATGCGCAGCCTGCCTGCCAGTGGCTAGGTTTCTGGCTTCTTCCAGCGCCTCTTTCATAGCTGACTAAGCACTCCTTGTAGTGCGAAACGCGTAAGCTTTGTTCCACTTTGCTGTGGCCTGTATTTTGGATGACACCTTATTGAATAAAGGCAAATATTTTTGGAGTGTGGCTGTCCAGAATTTCTTCGATGTCTAACTGCGCTACTTTAACTGACAATTGCACGGTCATGCAACGCTGTACCCAAATTAAATTTATATCATTTTTTTCACACAAATACAGTTTTCTTTTGGTGGTATTTTGATCACCTCTGCTGTTTTTTTATTTTTTGCGATAAACAAAAAAAGACCAAGATTTTTTTTTCAAAAACCCAATATTTTTTACTTTCTGCTATAAAACATATCCAATAAAATAAAAAATAAAATTTCTTCATAAATTTGGCCAAAATGTATTCTGCTACATCAATAAGTGTATATTGATTGGTTTGCAGTATACTGGAATTTGTATTTTTGTATGCTACTAATGGCGGCAATCAGTGACTTATAATGGGACTCTGATCATCAGGATATCTAAAACTAACTGACGCTGGGAGGGGGGTGGAGGGGGACTGACTGCCACTGACATCACCAGTGACACTAATACAGTGATCAGTGCTAATACTATACATTGCCGCTGAACTAATAATACTGGCTGGGAAGGGGTTAACATCAGGGGCGATAAAGAGATTAAATGTGTGCCTAACAATGTGTAATGTGTGCTGCTTTGTACTACAGATCTCCTTGTTTCTTATCTCTGCTTTGCAGAGATAAGAAACAGAGAGATGTTCCCTGTGTACAGAGCCCTGTGTTGATTGTCAACATGGGGATCTGAGTTGTAATTGCACACAGAGAAATTAGTAGCTCCTGGCCATGAATCATTGGCTGGGGCTTGCTGACAGACTCCTGCTGTGTACAATCACAGCAGATGTTGGCAGGGGACACGTATGCATGCGCACTAAACCCGGAAGCAGGCAGCGACATTCAGGTACGTCACTTTACCTTTGCTGGTTGCCAGTCTGCAGTACAGGGCAGGTGGGCTGCAAGTGGTTAAAGTAGTTGTGAACATACAATGTTATAGACACTTTCCAATACAGTTATAACTCCTTTTCATTAGATTCAGAAATTATCTTTCTTACCTTTATTTACATGGTTAAAAAGTTCTGTCATGTGACCAATCATCTATTCTTCCTGATAGTGAGGGGCGGGGTTACAGGACTCTGTGCAGACACACAGGGTGCCTGTATTCAGTAGTCCGTTCAGCCTAGAGCAAGAGGCAGGCTAGGCTTAAGCAGGAGGCGTGTTCAAAAGGCAGGCTGTGATTGAGCAAGGGGCGTGTTCAATAGGCAGGCTGTGATTGGGAGGGGGTGTGTGTCAGCGACAGGCTGTGATTGAGCAGGTAGGTGTGTTCAATAGGCAGGCTGTGATTGGGAGGGGGTGTGTTCAATGGGCAGGCTGTGATTGGGAGGGGTTGTGTTCAATAGGCAGGCTGTGATTGGGAGGGGGTGTGTTCAATAGGCAGGCTGTGATTGGGAGGGGGTGTGTTCAATAGGCAGGCTGTGATTGGGAGGAGGGGTGTGCCAGAGGCAGGCTGTGATTGATCAGGAGGTGTGTTCAATCCATCTCATGCCCAGAAGGGGTCTGGCAGTGTGGCGCACTTGGATCACAGAAACCTTGGTCTCTGTATGTCCTGGGTGAGGAGCCCTGAAATCGGCTCTCACATTATGGCCTGTTGTGGGAAGTGCTGGGCCTTCCTCTTTGAGGTGCTCCCAGTCGGGGAGGCTCCATGTGACTATCTGGTACCACGCCAAGACACAATCCACTATGGACCATTGCTGCTAAGGTCACCACTGTGGCCAAGTCATTTACAGAGCAACACCCGGGCTCTCCAGGCCTGGTGGAGAAAGAGGAAGATAGCACCCACCAGGGCTCCCCCCAAGGACCACAGGGTTGAGCACTCCCCAAGTGCCAGCAGCCAGGGTCGAGCTCTGTTGAGAGTCTGCATCAGGGGTACCATCCATGGAGGTGATCGAGGCACAGCATCACACTCAGCAAAGGGAAGTGGTTCTCTAGGACCATCGGAGGTACAGCCGTCTGCCCTACCCGCTGAGGAACCGATACAGTCATGGTGGTGTGGTGGTATGTGGGCCTTGTAAATGAGCTCGAGGAGTGGCCTGGGGCTTTGTGGGATGCCCCTAAAGCTACTGCTGTGGCAGAGGAGCTGGAAAGATCTATGGCTCATGTCGTTTCACCTGCAAAATCTTCACCAGTCCCCACTGCTGTTTTGCCTGAGAGGAGGCGCTATGACAAGGTTCCCAACCCCTGGGAGACATGGGGTCAGAGGAGAAGGAAGGGGAGGAGACCAGCAATGCCCCGGAGACCCCCCAATGCCCAACATCCTACCTGCCCCGAAGATAGGTGCAGAGCCACCACCTTATGCGGTTTTTGTGGCTCCAGTGGCGGATGATCAGGGACGTTAGGGAACGCTATGGACTTGAGTTCCTCTATCTCCTGGAAGCTTTGTTCCCTACCTTATAGGCACAGTGTCAGCAGTGGCACGAGACTGCTGTCTGGGACCATTCACAGGTGCCCAAACACCATCAGGTGTTTGTGGAAGGGACAGTCACCTGTACAGAGTTCCATCGAGTATATCGGGAGTGGAACTATGGACGCCATATTTACATGGACAGAGTGGTGTTGGCCTGTCCCAATTCCGAGGACATCCACTATTATGTAGTTAGGCAGGTCTTGGGTATGGAGGAGTGGAGAGAGTACCCAGAACCCAAATACTATATCTAATTTGCCCTGCAAAGTTTTTGGATTGTGTTATTTTATCAGCACGCCCTTTTATTACTGCATATTGTGTATGTGATTTGTTCCTATTGTGGTACGGCCGCAGAGGTGTGCACAACAGCGGCAGAATGCAGCCTTTCGGCGGACTGAGTAGGGAAGCCATGGAGTGTTGGGAAGCCTGTGGAGAGTAGGGAAACCAGCGGCTGTGGCTGTGCCCTAAGTGGCAGTGCCCCCCAAGGGGCTGCCTAATTTGCCTAGAGGTATTACCAGCCCTGAAAGTATAACTAAAGGCAAAACTTTTTTTAGCTTTGGATAGAGTGGAGAGTTATTAGAACCCCTGACAGGATTTGATTGCTGTTGGTGTCTCTGTTAGGGAGATGTACCCTCTATATTTGTCCTGTTTACCATTTTTGGTGAGAGTGAAAGAAAATCCCAAATTTTGGATTTTTTGCCAGAAAAGGAATAGAGGAGAAATATTTTAAAGAGGACACTAGTTCCGGTGACAACCAGGAATTCCAACACTTTGGAGAAATTTCACTTTACATCTGATGTGGCTATGGGACAGGCAGTGAAGGGAAATCTCTTCAATGTAACACAGATGGCAAAAAAAAAAAAAAAAAAAAAATCTGACAGGGGTTATATCCCTCCCTTGCTCTATCCAAAATGAAAAAAGTTTTTCCTTTAGTTTAAATTAAAATTTTGCTTCTGTCCGTGTTTCTGTAGGAGGGTTTGCTCTCACTTCCTGTCCGTGTCACCAGTACAGGAAGTGAGGGAAAATCTTTCTAAGGGAGTCCTGAATGGCAGTAAAACCCCAAAGGGGTTCCAATCCTTTCCCAATCCATCCAAATCTAGATTCACCTTAATATGGAGAATATATATAATACTGGGTCCACTTTATTGTATCCTAGGAGGTGCGTGCAGGTATAATATTCCATAGTTAGAACAACTTCCTATTCAGATTCCAGGAGGTTACACATAAAATATATTTATCCTAAAGATTAATTGCTGGACTAAAAGTTAACAATAAGGCTACTTTCACACCGGAGCGTTGGAGGCATCGGCGGTAAAGCAACGCTATTTTTATTGGCTCTTTACTGTCATTTTTGCGGCCTTTTTGGCCACTAGCGGGGTGCTTTTAACCCCTGCTAACAGGCGAAAAAGGGTTAAATGCACCCGCAGAGGCGATTTGCCGGCACTTCGGATTTCAATGGGCAGGGGCGCTGTAGGAGCGGTGTATACACCGCTCCTACAGCGCCTCAAAGATGCGACTTGCAGGACTTTTTTTGGCATCCTGCCCGCGCACCGCTCCAGTGTGAAAGTACTCGGGCTTTCACACTGGAGTAAGAGGAGAGGCTCTTTACAGGCGCTATGCAGGTGCTATTTTTAAAGCTATAGCGCCTGTAAAGTGCCTCAGTGTGAAAGCAGCCTAAAATTTTCTTGAAGCTGAACTCCGGGATGAGCAAATATTATCTTTCATGTATATTGTATATTCTTCTTTGAATCCTGGTGTGCTTTGTGTATTTCTTCCAGATCTGTGCAGTAATCCAGTGTGAGACTTTTCCTGTAATAAAGACCGATCACTGCTGCTCTCTCTTCTTGTGCAGGGTGACTGGTCTTGTCTCTGCCCCCTCCTGTAGTTTTCTTCAGGCAGCCAGTAATGGGTGGAGCCTACTGGACCCCTCCCACAGCTCTGCTCCCTCTCCTTGTGCAGGGTGACTGGTCTTGTCTCCGCCCCCTCCTGTAGTTTTCTTCAGGCAGCCAGTAGTGGGTGGAGCCTACTGGACCCCTCCCACAGCTCTGCTCCCGCTCCTTGTGCAGGGTGACTGGTCTTGTCTCCACCCCCTCCTGTAGTTTTCTGTAGTGGGTGGAGCCTGCTGGGCCCCTCCCAAATCTCTGCTCTCTGCACAGTGATGATGTCATTGCTACGTTTACTTTTGCTGACCACGTACAATATATATATGTCATTACTTTGACATTTAATAGCTGCTATAACCCCAGTATAATTTATTCCTGTGGGCGATTCAGCATCTGATAAAAGTGATCCCAGTGGCAGGTTCGCCACAGAATTGCTTTTAGAGGCGGTAAGAGAGGTGCCCCCCCCCACCTGGTCGTTTCCGGGTTTACCAGAGCTGTCGGTAAACCCCAAAGTGATCCGATGCAGCCAGTGGCTAGGCAGGAGGGCAAGATGGCCCCCACTTGGCTCTATGCCCCTGGAGGACTGGAGCGACCCCCGACATCACTTCCGGTTCTCGGGTATAAAGAAATTATTTATGTTTTTAAGTCAGTGTCCAAAAAAATGTTTTTCCCTTTTTTTTACTTTTTTTTTTTTTCATAATTTTTGTTGTTTTATGGATAATTTCTACAAACAAAAAGTTATCATACAGAATGTGTCAAATAATGCTTATATTGGAAGAATGTGGAATACAGTATGTGCAGTTCATCTGATAATAATAATTTGTACTCTTAACGTAATAGTAATTGTTAAGCATGGATGAACAGTTGGACCATTTAACAGTTTAACATTTTAACAATTCTAGGCACATATACAAACTGTTGTAATTCCTACACTGTTCACCTGATTTGGATGTAAATACCCCTAAATTAAAGCTGAAAGTCTGTAGTTAAAGCACGTCCGCCGCAATGACGCAGTCCCGATAAAAATTGCAGATCGCCGCCATTAATAGTAAAAAAATAAAATAATAAAAATGCCATAAACCTATCCCCTATTTTGTAGATGCTATAACTTTTGCGCAAAACAATCAATATACGCCTATTGCGTTTTTTTTTTACCACAAATATGTAGAAGAATACATATTGGCCTAAACTGATGAAGAAATTCGTTTTTTAAAAATGTTTTTTTGGATTAATATAGCAAAAAGTAAAAAATATTTATTTACTTTTTTTAAGTCGCTCTTTTTTTGTTTATAGCACAAAAAATAAAAACCGCAGAGGTGATCAAATACCACCAAAAGAAATCTCTATTTGTGGGAACAAAAGGATGTCAATTTTGTTTGGGTACAACGTCGCACGACCGCGCATTTGTCAGTTAAAGTGGCGCAGTGCCGTATCGTAAAAAATGGCCTGGTCAGTAAGGGGGCAAATCCTTCCGGGGCTGAAGTGATTAAAGCCTTTCATCCCTCCGCGCACGCTCGCAGAAGTGAACGCATGTAAAAGGTGTTTAAATCACACATGTGAGATATCGCTGCGATCATTAGAACGAGAGCAATATTTCTAGCACAAGACCTCCACTGTAACTCCAAACAGGTAACCAGTAAAAACGTTGAAAGCGTCGCCTATGGAGATTTTTAAGTAGCGTAGTTTATCGCCAGTCCACGAACATGCGCAATTGTAAAGCGTGACATGTTAGGTATCTATTTACTCGGCGTAACATCATTTTTTACATTATACAAAAAATTATTAACTATTGTGTTTTTTTTTAAATTTTAATTCATTAAAGTTTTTTTCCAAAACAATTGCGTTCGAAAGACCATGGCGCAAATATCATGAAATATTGCAACCATCGCCATTTTATTCTCTAAGGTCTCTGTAAAAATATATAAAGTATGTGTGTATGTATGTGTATATATATGTGTGTATATATATATATATATATATATATTTATAAAATTCCAAGTAATTTAATAGCAAAAAATACTGATTTAAACTTGTAAACAAAAAGTTCCAGAAAAGGTCTGGTCAGCAAGTGGTTAAACCGGAGGTCCCCTTAAAAAAAAAATTTAAATTAAAAGTCAGCAGCTACAAATACGGACACTTACCTGTCCCGGAGTCCAGCGATGTGGGGGAACGAAGCCCCGCTTGTCTCCCCCTCCACTCAGCGGCGCCGGCATTTTAACTGCGGGCGCCCGGCTGTGGCTTCACAGCCAGGCACTTACTGCGCATGCTCAAGCCGCGCCGCGTGCCGTGACTGGCCGTGCAATCATCTGGGACCTGTGACGTGTCCCAACTGTTTGACAGAGGGAGGGGAAAGAGGTGATCTTCCTTCCTGCACCGAGGGAAGTGATGTCGGGAGCCCAGGCGCTGAAGGAGGCAGACTACGAGGGATCCCCTAGCAACAGGCATTTAGAGGTGAGTAAAAAAAATAATTTTTCTCCAAATGTTTTTTTTTTATTTCTTTTTAACACATTGAAAATTTTTTTTTTTTTGGGGTGGAACTCCACTTTAAGGTAATATCTGGGTTTGCAAAGGCATTTGATACGCACAAAGTGGATTTATATCCTTTGTGGCTGTTACGAATATATTTAAATGAAAGTGTTTTCCTTGGGTTCAGTGTTTGTTTATTATTCCTAATATCTTCTCATTTGCAATAGCAAGTAATCATCCTTTATATAGTACATCAGCCCCTGACCGCACTGACCGGTTTATAGAAAACAATGACTAGTCAGCGTTGTTTACCTTCCTGCAGTCTGCATTGCACACCTGACTGATGATTACAAACAAATTTGCGGTTTCTATTTCAGAGTCAGAAGGGTTAATACAGTCATTGGTTTGTATGGGGAAGGAGTGGCCCCACTGCCCCGGGTTCTTACTGAATTCTCTATTCATTAACCAGCCATGAGAATTCGCTGCCAAAAACGCAGATTTGTGACCCGGGGCTCCTCCTCGCTGTGCTCTTTAAACTCTTTTGAAAGCCAAAAGTATGTTTTAAAATTTTGGATCAAGTTTGGAATTAGTAAAGTGTTATTAAACCCAAAAATGTAATATTTTGCAGCTCACCAATCATTAGATGTGGAGGCTGCATCAGGGCTGGACTGGGACAAAAAATTGGCCCTGGACTTCCTCATGACCGGCCCACTTTAATTTTGAGTGTCCCCAACAGCGCCCCCCTTACATCAGAGTGTCCCCAACAGCGCCCCCCCTTACATCAGAGTGTCCCAAACAGCACCCCCCTTACATCAGAGTGTCCCCAACAGCGCCCCCTCTTACATCAGAGTGTCCCCAACAGCACCCCCCTTACATCAGAGTGTCTCCAACAGCACCCCCTTAAATCAGAGTGTCCCCAACAGCGTCCCCCTTACAACATAGTGTCCCCAACAGCGCCCCCCTTACATCAGAGTGTCCCCAACAGCTTCCCCCTTACAACATAGTGTCCCCAACAGAATCCCCCTTACATCAGAGAGTCCCAATCAGCAGCTCCCTTCACAGAGAGTCCCCACCAGCAGCCCACTTCACATCAGTGTGTCCCCATCAGAAGCCCTTCACATCAGAGTCCCCACCAGCAGCCCTTCACATCAGAGTCCCCACCAGCAGCCCTTCACATCAGAGTCCCCATCAGAGAGTCCCCACCAGCAGCCCACTTCACATCAGAGTCCCCATCAGAGAGTCCCCACCAGCAGCTCCCTTCACATCAGTGCAGTGTGTCCCCATCAGAAGCCCTTCATATCAGAGAGCCCCCACCAGCAGCCCACTTCACATCAGTGTGTCCTCCCTCTCCTCCCCCTCCCACATATACTCACAGTTTTGAAGGCAGCTTCTCGTTCCTCTCTCCAGTCATGTGATAACAAGAGATAAGGGGAGAGAGGAAGGAAAGTCTACCGTTGGTCTATCTCCCCTTGCAGGCTGGAGGGAGCAGAAAGCCTAATGCTCTCTCCAGCATATAACGGAAGCTGCTCCTCCTGACAGGAGTGAAATTGCGATCACTCACTGTCAGAGAGGAGCAGCTCCAGGACCGCACCTGACTGGCCCACTGAGCCATCGGCCCACCGGGAATCTCCCGGTAGTCCCGATGGCCAATACATGCCTGGGCTGCATTCATTTTCTTTTTTTTAGGCTTTTTTTCCCCCTCCGTTTTCACCTGGTGATCTGGCCAGCAACACACTACCTGTTGTTCTTTTGAAAAACAACAGACTTGCTGGCTGGATCACCAGATAAAAATAGAAAAAAGAAAGGCTAAGGCCTGGTTCACACCTGTGCATTTTTTTAGCGCATTTTCAGTTTTGCAGAAACACACTACAATCCATTTAAAGTGGTTTCCTATGGATGTAGTTAATATCTGTGCATTTTATGGAAAGAGCCAGGGACTTTTTTCTGGTTTTTGGTACCATAGATCTCAATGGATCAAAAACATGTATTGAAAATTGCAAAATGCACCTGGAATATGCAAACCTGCAAAGGTGTGAACCAGGCCTAAAAAGAAAACTAACGCAGCCATCACATCTAAGAATTGGTAAGCTGTAATATAAAAAATGTTTGCTTTTGGGTATAACCACTTTCGGTGGCTGCTGCATTCATCATCCTGGTATTCTTTTTTAGAGCCGGCGGTCCACCCACCCTCCGCGGCTTTCTCAAGCTCTCCCATTCCACCGGGAGGCCCGAGTGACCAGCCGGCGCATTTACCGGCTGGTCGGAGAGCCAAACAAAGCCCAGAACGGCTCTCGGCTATGGTAACCCGGAAGTGATGACCTGACATGTCAACGGCGCCAGAGGAGGGATCTGGGATCTTATAGACCCCCAGATCTCTCCTTAAAGAGTACCTGTTACATGACTATTGCTGTCACAAGGATGTTTACATTCCTTGTGACAGTAATAAAAGTGATCCAAAAAAAACCACAAAAATGTGAAAGCAACAGCAAAAAACAAAAAAAAGTAAAGTCCCCCCCCCCCCCCCGTACTAGTGTGCAAAGGTGAACACATGTGTCTGTCCCGCAGGCAAACAGAGATCACCCCACATATGTGAGATATCATCATGATCGTCAGATCATGGCCAGTAATTCTAGCACCAGACATCTGAAAATATAAAGTAACAACCTGTAAAGGCTTTTAAAGCATCGCCTATGTATAGTAAAATTTACACCGTTTGTCTCCAAAAAAGTATCGTCAACCTTTCCTGAATTCTTCCCTGCTGGACTATAGAACCCTTCCCCTCTCCCATACACACACCTTATGTTATGGAGATTTGAAGGGGGAGGAGTTTTGTAGTCCAATAAATGGGGCTGACAACTTTGCTTGGTATTTCCATGCAGAAGAGTAAGGGCTCCATGCAGTAGGCCTTTAACCCCAGTGTATAGGGCTCCAGGGTTTGGCCACAGGCAGGGGGCCCAAGTGTGTGGTCCAGCGCTGCTTACGGCATCCTGCCAAACTGTATGAGAGGCTGACAGCTGCTGGGGCTTGACAGGGCTGAGCAGTTCACCTAGAGGTGCATCCAAGGGCGAATGACCGGGCTACAAAAAGTCTGCATTCCAGGCATCCATCCCTGGGCACATACTGCCCCAAACTGAAGTACCGATAGGTGCCCCTCTCAGCCTCATTTGGCTGCAGCTGTCAGCCTCGCAGGCTGCTGGAAGTGACGCTGGATGACACACTTGTTCTCTATGCTCGCAGCCAGGGGTGGACTGACCATTCGGGCACTCGGCACTGCCCGAGGGCCCCATGCCACTAAGGGGCCCCATCAGGTTTGCCAGCTTCAATAAAAACTGGGACAGTATGTAAAAATCTGTGTTTTTTAAAAAAAATCCCAAGATTATAGCTGCCCTGCCTCTCCAGTACCTTTTCAGTGTATGTATGTGTAGTCTGTGTGTGTATATTGTGTGTATACTGTGTGGCCCCATAATCTATTGCCTGGGGGCCCCATAATCTCCTATTGCCCGGGGGCCCCATAATCTTCTCCCATTGCCCGAGGACCCCATAATCTCCTATTGCCCGGGGGCCCCATAATCTTCTCCCATTGCCTAAGGACCCCATAATCTCCTATTGCCCGGGGGCCCCATGAGTTGTCAGTCCGCCCCTGCTCGCAGCTATTCACTGGAGCCCCACACACCCAAGGCTAAACATCTACTGTGTATGGGACCTTCCTCCACTGCATGGAAGTACCAAGCATCTAGTTCATTCCTATTGGTCTACAGGATTTCTTCCCTCTCCAAATCTCTATAATACGGGTGGGGGGGATGTTTCTGGGGGGCTAAACGGCCAGTGTGCATGGGGCCTTTAGGCTCCATTCACATCTGCGTATTCCCGAAATGTGCGCAGAAGTGTGCGTTTCTGTACGCTTTCCTGAAACACGTTAAAAACGCTCTTGCAGTGCCATTTTCAATTGAACTCCAAATGTGGCGAGCAAATGCACATTTTGCTGCACGCAAAACAACGCAGCAAAACGTGTGTAAAAAAATGCTTAGACTGGAACTTGCCAAAAGGCTCCAGACTCCAGAGCTACTTTGGCATGTTTGTCAAGTGTAGTGCAGTCCATTGAAATCAATAGGCTGTCCTATGTGTGTCAAAAATATGCACAAAAGTATGAAAAAAATGTGCGTTTCAAACCGCAAGGTGTGAATGGAGCTTAAGAGTTAGGAGCTCACTAAATTTTTGGCAAATCAACATTTTTTATGTTCTTTTTACAGCGATTAAACCATGGGGAAAAGAGTATATTTTCCCCAGGCATACACTTTTAGGTTAGGTTCATCCCAGGCATCCCAGGCTCCATCAGTGTCCCTGCAACCCTCCATCACTGTCCCTGCACCCCTCCATCACTGTCCCTGCACCGCTCCATCACTGTCCCTGCACCGCTCCATCACTGTCCCTGCACCGCTCCATCACTGTCCCTGCACCCCGCCATCAGTGTCCCTGCACCCCTCCATCACTGTCCCTGCACCGCTCTATCACTGTCCCTGCACCCCTCCATCACTGTCCCTGCACCCCTCCATCACTGTCCCTGCACCGCTCTATCACTGTCCCTGCACCCCTCCATCACTGTCCCTGCACCCCTCCATCACTGTCCCTGCACTGCTCCATCAGTGTCCCTGCAACCCTCATCACTATCCCTGCACCTCTCAATCACTGTCTCTGCACCCCTCCATGAATGTCCCTGCATCCCCCATTTCCCCCAGTGTCCCTGCACCTCCCCATTAGTGTCCCTGCACCTCTTCTTCAGTGTCCCTGCACGCCTCTATCAGTGTCCCTGCACCCCTCCCATCAGTGTCCCTGCACCCTCCATCATTGTCCCTGCACCCCTCCATCAGTGTCCCTGCACCCCTCCATTAGTGTCCCTGCATTGCTCCATCAGTGTCCCTGCGCCCCTCCATTTGTGTTCCTGTACTGCACCATCAGTGTCCCCGCAAACCTCCATCAGTGTCCCTGCACCCTCCATCAGTGTCTCTGCACTGCTCCATCAGTGTCCCTGCACCCTCCATCAGTGTCCCCGCAATCCTCCATCACTGTCTCTGCCCTGCTCCATCAGTGTCCCTGCAACCCTCCATTACTGTCCCTAAAACCCTTCGTCAGTGTCCCTGCACCCCTCCATCAGTGTATTAGTGTTCCTGCAACCCTCCATCACTGCACCGCTACATCATTGTCTTTGCACTGCCATCAGTGTCTTCACACCCCTCTATCAGTGTTTCTGCACCACTTCATCACTGTCCCTGCACCGCTCCATCAGCATCCCCACACTCCTCTATTAGTGCCCCTGCACCCCTCCTTCAGTGTCCCCACGCCCCCATTAATGTGCCCCACACCCTTTATCAGTGTCCCTGCATGTTCAGCCTATGGGCTGAACTAAAAAAAATTAAATCAAATTTCTTTCTTTTCTTTTTTTTAATCAAATTTCTCCATCCATACAAATGGTGTAAATAGACCCCCTGCAGGGGTTTGGTAATCTGACAGCTGAAATACAGATACAGATAGATTCATAATGTACAGACCAGGAACTCCGTCCCTGAGAGATTGGAGAGACTATTAGAGGGTTTGAATCTCCAGCATTCACCAAACACTGAAATCTCGGTTTTGAGTGGAGTGACCCTTTAGGTAAATGCAATGTCTACTCATTTACTTTACGTCGGTCCGGAGTCCTCAGGCCTGGATAAGCTCCTGGTTATCATCTCTTCCAGGTCAGTCAATATGAAGATCAGAGACAGCCAGGCAACCGGCATCTTCAGAAGGAGGTCAGCAGTGCAGGTTCCCCCCCAGAGCCAGTCATACATGGTTATATAATGAAGGGTCAATGGATGGAATGGTCGGCAGGTGACAGGTTTCCCCTGAGGAGGTTTCTGTTCACAATGAGAGGATCTCTGACCCCCATCCCCATGAAAGCAACAATCCTCCTCTTCATAGTTCTAGTTCCTTCCTGTCAATTCAGAAACAGACAAAGGTACAGCCAACCCGCCGCCATACTTCATGACAGTATATGGCAGCCCCATAACTAAATCTCATTGTAGTACTACAACAGGAGCTGTGCTTTGCTGCTCCTCCTCTTCATCCTCATTATAGATGTCTATGGGTCAGCTGACTCAATAAAAACAATGCACTCCATGTGCGGCACTAAAGACAATGCACGCCATGTACGGCACTGAAAACAATGCACTCCTTGTGCAGCACTGAAAACAATGCACTCCATGTGCGGCACTGAAAACAATGCACTCCTTGTGCGGCACTGAAAACAATGCACTCCGTATGCGGCACTGAAAACAATGCACTCCTTGTGCGGCACTGAAAACAATGCACTCCATGTGCGGCACTGAAAACAATGCACTCCTTGTACAGCACTGAAAACAATGCACTCCGTATGCGGCACTGAAAACAATGCACTCCTTGTGCGGCACTGAAAACAATGCACTCCATGTGCGGCACTGAAAACAATGCACTCCTTGTACAGCACTGAAAACAATGCACTCCGTATGCGGCACTGAAAACAATGCACTCCATGTGCGGCACTGAAAACAATTCGCTCCATGTGCGGCACTGAAAACAATGCACTCCTTGTGCGGCACTGAAAACAATGCGCTCCGTATGCGGCACTGAAAACAATGCGCTCCGTATGCGGCACTGAAAACAATGCACTCCGTATGCGGCACTGAAAACAATGCACTCCATGTGCGGCACTGAAAACAATTCGCTCCATGTGCGGCACTGAAAACAATGCACTCCTTGTGCGGCACTGAAAACAATGCACTCCTTGTGCGGCACTGAAAACAATGCGCTCCGTATGCGGCACTGAAAACAATGCACTCCGTATGCGGCACTGAAAACAATGCACTCCTTGTGCGGCACTGAAAACAATGCGCTCCGTATGCGGCACTGAAAACAATGCACTCCTTGTGCGGCACTGAAAACAATGCACTCCTTGTGCGGCTTTTCTTTTTTCTTTTTTGCTTTTCTTTTTTCTATTTTCATCTGGTGATCCAGCCAGTCAGTCTGTTGTTTTTCAAAAAAAAAAAAAGATGATAAGCTTTTATTTATGTAAAGTCTTTATCCCAAAAGCAACAAAACTGTTTGCTGAAACTGCATAAAAAGTGTGAGCTGGAGTTTGGCTTCAATTTGTTAGTGTATCTAAATCTGTTAATACACCCCCCCCCGCAGACTGACAATGCTGCTGTGCAAAAGTGCCTCCTGTGCTCCTTCATCCAGAGTGGAGGCGCTCTAATACAGGAGGTGGGTTATTGGCCAGGATCACCAGGTGAAAACTGAGGAAAAAGAAGAGAAGAAGAAGAAAAGCCTAAAAAAGAAAACAAATGCAGCCACCACATCTAATGATTGGTAATCGGCATCATATTACATTTCTGGTTTTGGGTTTAATAACCACTTTAATCTATTAATTGCCAAATCCAATAAAAAAATATGGCAAAAAGTTGCACCAAAACTGGGAAACGTTGTTCTAATTCACAATGTGAATAGCAAAAATAGGCCATGTCCCGGGGTTATTGCTGGTCCTTTGCTGGAAGGGGGTTAATGGGTGTCACGGAGGAGGTGATCACCTTAGATCCCCCCCTCCCCCGGTACAGGAAGAGGTCAATTATTGCCTCCGCTTTCTTTTTGGCAGGGAAAGGGTTAATGCACCCCCCACCCCCACCCAGGAGGAAAGAAATGCATCATTGTCTCCTGGGAGCGAAGGGGTTAATCGTTGCCCCCTGGGAGGGAAGGGGTTAATCGTCTCCTGGGAGGGAAGGGGTTAATCGTTGTCTCCTGGGAGGGAAGGGGTTAATCGTTGTCTCCTGGGAGGGAAGGGGTTAATTGTTGTCTCCTGGGAGGGAAGGGGTTAATCGTTGCCCCCTGGGAGGGAAGGGGTTAATCGTTGTCTCCTGGGAGGGAAGGGGTTAATCGTTGCCCCCTGGGAGGGAAGGGGTTAATCGTCTCCTGGGAGGGAAGGGGTTAATCGTTGTCTCCTGGGAGGGAAGGGGTTAATCGTTGTCTCCTTGGAGGGAAGGGGTTAATCGTCTCCTGGGAGGGAAGGGGTTAACCAGTGGCCTAGGAGAGGAAGTTGATGTTTGTATACTGGCAAAGACGTGGTTAAAGTGTTACTAAACCCAGGACCCGGCATTCACTATATCTGCTCTCCCACAGAACATGAAAATGCAACTATTTTAGTCAATCTAAACTGCTACATACCTTTTCTCATCAGCAGTATTTAGCAGTCTTGTGACTTCTATCAGTGTCAGGTTAAAGCTTGTGGGAGGAGTTTTCATTCTCCTCTGACTGTGGCTCATTACTATCAGTAGGTGGACTGGGGACAGTGGAAGAAGGGGAGGATCAGAGAAGACAGAATCAAACAGACTTTTTACACGATGCAGAGGATTAACCCCTTAAGTTCCACAGTGAGTATAACAAGCACGATTCACTGCATATACAGACTGGCTTTATTGTTTTTGGTTTAGTAACATTTTTACTCACATTCCCTCTGAAAAGATTTAACCAGTGCCCCTGGCAGGAAAAGAGTTAATAGCCCCCCCTCCCCCCAGCAGATAAAGGGTAAAAGTAAAATATAATACAGTAAAATCAGTGTGTATATGCAGTAAAACATGCTTGTTGTACTCACTGTGGAACCCGAGGGGTTAATTATTTGCATTGTGTGAAAAGACTGTTTTATCCTGTCTTCTCTGATCCTCCCCTTTCTCCACTGTCCCCAAACCATCGTCTGATAAAACAGATCCTTGAGGACACTCTGCACATGCTCAGTTTGGTGTGTATTTTTTTGGGAGTTTTTTTTCTTGGGAGGGTGCATGTGATCAGCACAGGGCCAATCAGCACTGTCCAGACAGAGGGTCAGGGGTCCTACAGCCTGATAGGACAGTCAGAGGAGAATGAAAACCCCTCCCACAAGCTTTAACCAGATACTGATAGAAGTCACAAGACTGCTATATACTGCTGATGAGAAAAGGTATTTAGTAGTTTATAATTACTAAAACAATTGCATTTCCATGTTCTGTGGGAGAGCAGATATAGTGAATGCAGGGTCCTGGGTTTAGTAACACTTTATGTCATGTGACCATGGGCCCTCTGCTCACACCAGGAACAAGCCCGTTCTCACTCAGTGCTGCCCCGGTTAGTAAAGGGTTAATCATTATCTCCTCCAAGGTGGGGGTAAATGAATGCCTCAGTAGAAGGGAAGGGGTTAACTATCAGGGATCGGTAGAGGGCAGTGGGCGGGGTCAGGGCGACCTATGGTTGCCGCGGGAGGTTCTGGGAGTTGCAGTTAAAGTGACTCCGCTCGTTGATTGGATGGCTCTCCGGCCAATGTCTACCTTGCCTTCCCGGGGGTGTGGCATTAGGAGGGGGCGGGGCCGGCCAGTCTGGAGAGCAGGCAGGAGAGACCGGAGCAGTGTGCGGGAGATCGGGGGAGCTGGAGCTGGATGATCGGTGAGTGCAGCGGGGAGAGGCGGAGCCGGGGTGGAGGGTGATATGGGGGTGGCAGTGGACAGTGATGGAGTTGCAATGTAGGGTGATGGATGGGGGTGGCAGTGGAGGGTGATGGGATGGCAGAGATGCAGTAGACACTGACAGTGATGGAGGGTGGTGGGATGGCAGTGCAGGGTGAATGGGTGGCAGTGATGGGGGTGGCAAAGATGCAGTGGACAGTGATGGAGGGTAATGGATGGGGTGGCAGTGGAGGGTGATGGGATGGCAGAGATGCAGCTGGCTGGCAGTGGACAGTGATAGAGGTTGATGGATGGGGTGGCAGTGCAGGGTGAATGGGATGGCAGTGGACGGTGATGGAGGGTGTTGGGTTGGCTGGCAGTGTGCGGGTATAGTGGGTGAAGTCGGGTCAGGCTGTGGGTGAGGACGGGGGCACGGGGGTTGGTGCTGTGATGGATGGGGTGGCAGTGGACGGTGATGGAGGGTGTTGGGGTGGCAGAGATGCAGTGTTCAGGTATAGTGGGTGAAGCTGGGTCAGGCTGTGGGTGAAGATGGGGGCACAGGGGTTGGTGCAGTGCTGTGACGGATGGGATGGCAGTGGACGGTGATGGATGGGGTGGCAGTGGAGGGTGAATGGGTGGCAGTGGACAGTGATGGAGGGTGTTGGGGTGGCAGAGATGCAGTGTTCAGGTATAGTGGGTGAAGCCGGGTCAGGCTGTGGGTGAGGACGGGGGCACAGGGATTGGTGCAGTGCTGTGACGGATGGGATACTGCAGTGACAGTACGCAGTGTGTGTCGGTGAGATCTCTCTCTGTATTCTGCAGGCTGGGCTCTCCGGGAACTGCAGTGCTGTGACAGTTGGGTGCAGTCTGGTGGAGGACAGTTGCTGGCTCTGCTCTGATCCTCTCAGTGCAGCATTATTTTTAGGACTTGTACCTGACTTCGCAGAGGATGCAGCAGTAGGAGTGAGACTTGGTGCTGCCAGATCTTATCTCTCAGTCAGCTGGGTGCTGGCAGTACTGAAAGCTGGAGAGTGATTTTGATATGTCTGCCTTGGCATCCAGGTTCAACGATATATTTTGTTTTTTAATTTTTGTGGGGTGGGAAGACAGTGTGCTGGGATGTGGGGGGTGCAGTGACAGCCAATCAGAAGCCTTCTTTTTATATTAGATTGTGCTAAACCTTTAATAGTTGTTTTTGGCTGCAGAATGCGGTCATAGTGCTCATGACTATCCTCTGTACTGTTTTTCGTGGTGTTGTTGTATTCTGGAGGGTGGGTGTGGGCTGTTTTCTTTCTGGCTCTTAGTCATCTTAAGATAACCTCTGATTGGTCGACGAACATTCCATAAGCTTTTTTTTGTCACATCATTATTTAAAATGGTGTCAGTTTGCCCTTTGAAGGGACCCTGTCCTCTTCCAATGGAGGGAGAAGTAACCTGTTCATTTTAATGGTGGCCTTACCAGCAGCACATACTCACCTTGAATTTGCTACCCTAAAGCTATGTTGGCCAATGGGAGCAAAGAAAAATGTGATTCCCCTGCCCTTCCTCCCACCTGATGGGATTGGCCACTTTCGGCTCAGCACACATTGTGGCTTTGAAGGAGCTGCACCTTGGAATTGACGCAGAACTCCATTCTTCTCTCCCGGTGTTGGGGTGGTGAAGGGAAAATGAGAAGGTAAGTGGGCTCCTGTACATGTCAACTTGCTATTTTGCCCTGTTCACTTTACGTCAAAGAGCACTTGTTGAATCACAAATATTCCTCTTTGCAGCAGACCTGTTGAAAAGTCGCAATACATTTTTGTTACCATTTTTGAGCTGCCCGTCCATACATGGGGCAGCCTGTGGGGTGTGTTGAGGACGGCCTTTGACAGCATTTTCAAACGCAACATAAAGGCTCCCCACCCAAAATTGTATGTGTTCCGATGCCTCTGGAGGGATGCTGTATTCAAATCTGTGGCTGGAGGTTCATTTCTGTCTTCCGTTGTGGTTGACAGTGTTGAGTTGGGGGGGGGGGGGGGAGAAACCTCAGATCACAATGTTGGGGGTGCAGTCTTGGTCAGAACTGCAGAAGACAAAGATTTGAGGGTGTTTATTCCTAATGATTATAAAATGAGTGTAGTGTGACCAAGCAGTGAGGGAAGTGAATAGAAGTCTGGGGTGCATTACTAGAGGGGTCACCAGCAGGAGGAAGGAGGCCCTGGTTTAACTATATTGACTATTTTAAGTTTTTACCCCAGAGGAACCCTTAAAATTTTAATTTTTCAGGAAAATCCCTTTTAATGACCTATTTATTGGTGGTCAGTGAAAAGATCAGGGGTGGTCAGAATGCCAGAGTTACAAAAAAAGATGATTTGTGCCAAGTTGCTGACTGAAGTAATGTATGCTCTGGAAGTTTGCAGGCATCAAATGGACGGTCCATCAACCAAGGCTCAAGGAAGCCCAAGCAACTTCTTGAGGAGTCTTGGTTGATTATGGCTGTCACTGGGTCACCAGCAAGAGGAAGGAGGTCCTGATTCCTCTATAGAGATCTTTAGTTCTCGTTAAAGGGATAACCAGCAGAAGGAAGGCGATCCAACTATATCAACTTGTTTTTCCCTAGAGCAGTGATGGTGAACCTTGGCACTCCAGATGTTTTGGAACTACATTTCTCATGATGCTCTTGCACCCTGCAGTGTAGTAGAGCATCATGGGAAATGTAGTTCCAAAACATCTGGGGTGCCAAGGTTCACCATCACTGCCCTAGAGGAACCATTTAAATACAATTTTCAGGAAAACCCTTTAAAAGAACAATTCATTGGCGGTCAGTGGAAATATCAGGGGTGGTCAGAATGGCAGAGTTACCAAAAAAAAAAAAGATACTTTGTGCCAAGCTGCAGATTCTGTTTTGTAATACAAGTCCTGGAAGTTGCACCATAAAATGAAAGGTCCACCAGCCAAGGCTCAAGGAGCCCCAAGCAAATTATTATTATTATTATTCAGGATTTATATAGCGCCAACAGTTTACGCAGCGCTTTCAAATTCTTGAGGCCTCTTGGTTGATTTATGGTTGCTCTATAGCAGTGGTCTCCAAGCTGGGGACCAGATGCGGCCCTTTTCTATCTTTTTATGTAGCCCTTTGGGCATTATCCCCCCCCCCACTGTGAGCAACAGTGGGGATTACTTCCTGACAGCGACAATGGGGCACAATTCCTCCCAGGCATGCCAATAGTAGGGCATGATTCCTCCCACTAACATCAAGACATTTTCTGCTCCCACTGGCCACAGTCCGGGCCCCCCTAAAGTTTGAAGGACGGTAACCTGGCCCTTTTGTTTATAACGTTTGGGGACCCCTACTCTATAGATATCTAGAGGGATCACCAGCGGGAGGAAGAAGGTCCTGATGCCCCTATGTAGAGCTTTAGACCTCATTTAGAATATTGTGTCCAGTTCTGGAGACCTCGGCTACAAAAATATATAGATAAGGTAGTCCAGAGATTTGGGGGGGGGGGGGATGGGGAAATAGTAAATATCTGAGGGATAAAATCTATCGGGAGAAACTCCAGGAACATACTCTGTACAGTTTTTACATACATGAAGGGGGTGAGTAAGGCTTTTGAGGGCTGTATATTCAATATTAAGCCAAGATTGAGAACACTGGGACATGACCTCAGACTATCAGGAGGAAGTTCAAAACTACGTTCCAACACGTTCTATACTGTATTTCCACAGAGTCCCCTGATGTATATGCACTTGAAGGCGCCCCTTTTGTGCAGTGATCATATTACCGTCTGCTTTGATATACAATTCATTTGACCCCATAGTGGTGAGGAGCTATACGGCCAAATGCCTTGATTTGTATTGTGTTTGCTGGGATAACCTTCAAGGACTTTCTGTCCTAGGGATCCTATGCTGTGGGGTGTTGGTGGTTTTGTATTACTTTGTTGCCTTTATATTTATTTGATTGTAGTAGTGCACTTGCAACAAAATTAACTGTTCTAATGCAGAGAAAAAAAAAGTTCCATGGACATTTTGCCTTCATGTATGATTGACTGTTCTTAACATTTGATTTTCTTCTTTTTAAATAACCTAGTAATAGTCGTTTATCGTTCTGCGTACACCCAATCTGCCTTCACCTATACTGGTTTTTAAAGTGGTTGCCAACCCTCACATATGCCCAGTGAAGTGACTGGCCTCAGGTGATACACAGAGATTAAATAAATCATCAAAGTTGTATCTGTTTGTCTGCAGTCGTCTCTTCTCTACATCCGTTCAAAGAGCAGACTTTACAAAGCTTGTCAGAGTTCAGAAAAAAGAGGGTGGAGAGATAAAGTTCCACTCTGCAGAGCTCAGTGAGGAGAGTTCTGAGAACTGATTGGAGGGAAGACGCACCCCCCCCCTCCCCCCTCCACACAGGAACAGATTTGAAGCTGTCACCTAGCTGGAGCTCCCTCCCCGGTCACCATTTTTCTCTTGGTGTCAGGAAAACTTGTCAGAAGTGACTCAGGCTGATAGTGGAGGAAGGAAGTAGCAGACAGAAATGACACTTAGTACTCTGGACTGGGACAAGTACACACTATAGAGGCATATGCTTTGTTCATATTTCATGTCTGAGGTTTCCAACCACTTTAAGTCTGATTCACTTGGGCAGTGAATGTCTATGTGGCTTGAGCCTCCAGGTGCTGCATGCAGGCTGCCCATGTAAGTCTATGGGGTACACAGTGGCCGCACGGACACAGCCATTCCTCCCAATTTGACAGGAGTGGTTGAGTGGGCCAGAATGCACACGGTCTGTGTTCGGGGTCCACTTACCTGCGCCTGTTAAAATAGGATGAGCGACTGTCCGTGCAGCCACTGCGTCCCCATAGACATGAGTGTGATGCCTGGCAGCTCAAGCCTCATGAATGCAGCGTTCACGTATATGATCCTAAACAGTAGTTGATGCTTGGAACCGACTCTCAGCAGAGGCTAAGTTTACACATGCAGCAGACCTTGCTGCCCCTCTGAAAAGAGATCGGCATCAGATTGCTTTTCAGGGTTGTTTGACAGGCTGGAAGAGAAATGCTGTCGCTTCCACCGCTTGTTTTTGTAATGCAAGTGACGCGCCACGACTGCATGCGGACGCAGATGCGATGGATCGCTCGGTCATTTTCTGCCGTCTCTCTCGGCTCGCTGGGAATTTTGCGGTGCAGTTGTGTTGCCTGTTTGGTGAGCTGAGATTTCGCTGCGTTCCGTGCTTGCGATGACGGCTCATTATGAAACTGTCAGTTCCTGGCCAGCGGCGGGGGAACGGGTCTTCTCAGGAAGGGTGGAGCGCGCTGTCATAAACGCTTTTCTCTGCTACCTTCCTGTGTGCGAGAAGTCAAACGTTTTCTGGAGTTCACAAGGTCGCTTCGCTTCGACCTTTTCCTGTTCCCGGGACTGAGGATCTGGGGGGGCTTCCTTAAAACCACTTCAGTACCGGGCACTTTTATCCCCCCCTTCCTGCCCAGGCTAATTTTTAGCTTTCAGCGTTGTTACACTTTGAATGACAATTGAGCGGTCGTGCGACACTGTACTGGGGCGTTTTGACCTGCCAGATCGCAGCCTATGTGAACGGGGCAAAGACTGGGATGCCATTAAAGTCCTGTACGTATAAAGGCAGGTGTCCCAATACTTTTGGCAATATAGTGTATGGGGTGTATCTGTAAAGTAATGAATGTCACTTTCACCACAAGTAAATCAATTCGGGCGCAGCAGGAAGATTCACTCACAGTAAATATTTGGTGAATGTCCCATTTTTATAAATCTCTCATTCTGTTGGGTTTAAAAGGGAAATTTGATGCAACAAGTGCCCCGATTACCCCCCACCCCCGTTCCCTGGCATCCTCCCAGCTGGCCGGCGGTCATGCTGGGCTCTTCTTTTCAAGTTAACGAGGGTGGAACTTTGATGTCTGTCCTGGGCTCGCCAGTTTCCACGCTCCCGCTACGCCGTGTCACATTTTTCTCTTTTGTCCTAAAATGTATTTAAATTAAACAAAGTGGCCGCACCACGGCGTGTTCCTAGTGACTTTTAAAAACATTTTGGGGTTTGTGACGTGGCCTGTCACTCGGATGTCTTAATTGCTGCTACTTCTAATCTCCTTTTTAAAGCCCCTGACAGCATTCTTCTTCAGGGACTCCTTCTATTCCTGGCTTCCAGCTGGGGTGGGGGATGGGTGGGGTCTTTTCTTTTCTTTTTTTTTTTTTTTTTGCATTGGATCTGCAAGTGTTAATCAGACTTATGGTGGGGGTGGGAGCTGTTCACATGTTAAAGAGCTTCTTATCTCAGGTGATTATAAGGGAAACCTACAAGGGATGTTGGTGCTGACCTTCTGAAAAATGCTGATTTCCTGGCTTTTATGGACCTTGCTTTGTGCACTGGTCCAAATCATTTGGTGGAGGGGGGATTATGGTGTGGGGTTGTTTTTCAGGGGTTGGGCTTGGCCCCTTAGTTCCAGTGAAGGGAACTCTTAAGGCATCAGCATACCAAGACATTTTGGACAACTTCATACTCCCAACTTTGTGGGAACAGTTTTAGGGATGACCCCTTCCTGTTCCAACATGACTGTGTGCACAAAGCAAGGTCCATAAAGACGTGAGTGAGTGAGCTTGGGGTGGATGAACATGACTGGCCTGCACAGAGTCCTGACCTCAACCTGATAGAACACCTTTGGGGTGATTTAGAGCGGAGACTGCGAGCCAGGCTTTCTCGTCCAACATCATTGCCTTACCTCACAAATGCACTTTTGGAAGAATGGTCAAAGATTCCCATAGACACACTCCTAAACCTTGTGGACAGACTTCCCAGAAGAGTTGAAGCTGTTATAGCTGCAAAGGGCGGGGCCAACTCAATATTGAACCCTACGGACTAAGACTGGGATGTCATTAAAGTTCATGTGCGTGTAAAGGCAGGCGTCCTAATAATTTTAGTAATGTGTGTGTTTTCCTTTCTTGATTTCATAGGCAGGTAGAGTTTCCCATTGCTCTGCTTGGAATATTGTGATGGGGGAAGGGGTGGCTGGTCTCTGTTGGGGGGGCCCCCCATGGCTAACCAGTCCTATTGTGTGGTGCAGCAGGGGGCTGTAGGCTGATAAAAATAGTGTGTAGATGAGATCTCACACAAGTCCTGGATAGGTCATGGGTGGCCATACACGGGCAGACTTTGGCTCCTGCATAATAAGAAGAAGAATAATAATAATAAGAAGAATAGAACACACACATTGCCCTGATGGGAGTTGCCGCTCATTGATGCTCCTTAAGATGCATTGGAGGAGATTTACTAAGTTTGGTGCACACAGTATCTCTGGTGTAGCTCAGGTTTTAGGTCCCCCCCCCCCCCCCCCCCCCCCCGTCCAATTTGCATGACAAGTTGCACCCTATCATTGGCAATGGAACCCTTCAAATCGGTGCGACTCCTTCAATACCGACTGCATGGTGGTGATTTACATGCTTTGCCAATCCGCCGTACCAGTTGTTGGTTATGCAGCTTGCTGATCCTTTGTACCAGCTCATGTGTCACGCTGATCAATACCTTTCCAATCCGCCATACCAACTATGCAATGGTGCTTATACATGTCATACCGATCCCCTGTATCAGCTGCATGTTAGTGATTATACGTCCTGCTGTACCAGCTATGCAACAGTGATTGCGCAGCATGCCAGTCCTCTGTACTGGCTACTAAGCTGACAGGCCGGGCAAGGAGAGCATTAACCAGAGAAGCAGCCAAGAGGTCCATGGAAACTCTGGAGGAGCTGCAGAGATCCACAGCTCAGGTGGGAGAATCTGTCCACAGGACAACTATTATGCCGCGTACACACGATAGGATTTTCCGACAACAAAATCCATGTTTTTTTTTTTTTTCCGACGGATGTTGGCTCAAACTTGTCTTGCATACACACGGTCACACAAAGTTGTCGGAAATTCCAAACGTCAAGAACGCGGTGACGTACAACACGTACGACGAGCCGAGAAAAACTAAGTTTAATAGCCAGTGCGGCTCTTCTGCTTGATTCCGAGCATGCGTGGAACTTTGTGCGTCGGAATTGTGTACACGCGATCGGAGTTTACGAGAATTTTTGTTGTCGGAAAATTTGAGATCCACATCTCCAAATTTTGTGTGTCGCAAATTCCAATGGAAAATGTCCAATGGAGCCTACACACGGTCAGAATTTCCGACAACAAGCTCACATCGAACATTTTTCCTTTGGAAAATCCTATCGTGTGTACGGGGCATACGTCGTGCACTCCACAAATCTGGCCTTTATGGAAGAGTGGCAAGAAGAAAGCCATAAGAAGTCCGATTTTGCTGCGTTCCTCACATGGCTTCTCGCAAACTACAAACGTGGAAGAAGGTGCTCTGGTCAGATGAGACCAAAATTGAACCTTTTGGCCTAAAAACAAAATGCTATGTGTGGCGGAAAACTAACACCACACACCATCCCCACTGTGAAACATGGTGGTGGCAGCATCATGTTGTGGGGATGCTTTTCAGCAGGGACAGTGAAGTTGGTCAGAGTTGATGGGAAGATGGATGGAGCAAAATACAGGGCAATCTTAGAAGAAAACCTGTTAGTCTGCAAAAGACCTGAGACTGGGGCGGAGGTTCACCTTCCAGAAGCACGACGATTCATGTGTTAGAATGGCCCAGTCAAAGTCCAGACCTAAATCCAATTGGAAATCTGTGGCAAGATATAAATTGCTGTTCAGACACTCTCCATCCAATCTGACAGAGCTTGAGCTATTTTACAAAGAAGAATGGGCAGAAATGTCACTCTCTAGATGTGCAAATCTGATAGACATCCCCAAAAAAGACTTGCAGCTGTAATTGCAGCAAAAGGAGGTTCTACAAAGTATTGACTTTGTGTTGGTGTATCACATAAAATGCATTTACTTTTTTGGTTGTAACATAACAAAATGTGGAAAATTTAAGGGGTATGAATACTTTTTCAAGGCACTGTATATGACGGTGATTACACGTCACTCCCCTCTGTTGTACCAGCTGCAAGTCTGTGATTACGTGACCTACCAACCTCCTGTACCAGCAACATGTTGGTGATTACACATTGTGCCAATTCGCCATACCACCTGCAGGTTGGTGATAAGTGGGGGAGGGGATCTAGCTTTGTCTACGGGGGAATTCTGATGTTTTGCCCAAATCCTGTGATCCTTCTGAATTTTGTGGAAAGACTTTTTCGTTTTTTTTTTTTTTTTTTTTTTTTTTAAATCCAGCTGGAGGAGGGAAAATAGTTGTATTGGAGGTGTAACTTTTTTTTTCGTGATTTTTTTTTTTTTTTTTTATTCCATCACCTGACATTGTTTTATAACGAGCATCCATTGGACAGAATAAATAATACAGATAATTAAAATGCATCTTCATATTTAGCATCAGAGCTGATGCAGGAGCAGAGCAAGGAAAACTGAGTTGTTGCCAGTTTTAAGGGGAAATCTAGCAATGGTGACAACAGAGAGCTGCCTTACATTCGACAAAAGTAACTTGTGTAGCTTTTTGCTGCATTGAGGGGTGTTTTTTTTTTTTTTTTTTTTTTCCTTGTATGTTTTCCATGTATTTTGTTTTTGTTGACAGACATATTTCGGGTACCATTAACAATGCAGCAACAAAAGTTAAACGGCAAGTTGCATTCAGGGGACGTTACTGTGTCCCATGCCGCTCTGAGACCACGCCACAATCGTTGCAGCATGGCGGTGCAGCATTTACAGGGTTGAATCAGGTGGTGAGGAGGCGACATCGCACTTCCTCACCTGCCAGATCTCTCTGAAAAGGGATCCACCACAGATTGCTTTTCAGAGGGGCCGTATGTGAACATGCCCTTTGATCAGTGGTCTCCAAACTGCAGCCCGGGGGCCAGATATGGGCCTTTACTTGCCTTTATCGGGCCCTTGGGGCACTAGTCCTCCCACTGACGCCAATGATGGTTCTTAACTCCTGTCGTTCATACCCACAATAGGGCACTATTGCTTTCACTGGCACCAATGACGGGGCACTATGCCCCACCCCCCTTCACTGGCACCAATGACGGGGCACTATGCCCCACCCCCCTTCACTGGCACCAATGACGGGGCACTATGCCCCACCCCCCCTTCACTGGCACCAATGACGGGGCACTATGCCCCACCCCCCCCTTCACTGGCACCAGTGACGGGGCACTATGCCCCACCCCCCCTTCACTGGCACCAATGGCGGGGCACTATGCCCCGCCCCCCTTCACTGGCACCAATGGCGGGGCACTATGCCCCGCCCCCCTTCACTGGCACCAATGGCGGGGCACTATGCCCCATCCCCCCTTCACTGGCACCAATGATGGGGCACTATGCCCTACCCCCCCTTCACTGGCCCCAATGGCAGGGCACTATGCCCTACCCCCCCTTCACTGGCACCAATGGCGGGGCACTATGCCCCATCCCCCCTTCACTGGCACCAATGACGGGGCACTATGCCCCATCCCCCCTTCACTGGCACCAATGACGGGGCACTATGCCCCATCCCCCCTTCACTGGCACCAATGACGGGGCACTATGCCCCATCCCCCCTTCACTGGCACCAATGATGGTGATGGGGCATTTTCTACTCTCGCTGGCCACAGTCCGATCCCCTTGAAGTCTGAAGGACAGTAAAATATCCCTTTCTGTAAAAGGGTTGGAGACCCCTGCCTTAGACCATTGTATTGCAAGTTACATGAGTTGCCATTCACTTCTTATGGCATGCCAAACGCACCATAGTACGTTGCAATAAAAATTTCTGACGCATTTTGGTGCATTGCCAGCTCATTGCTTTTATTGGGGTGGCTTAAAGGTATGTGCAACATAACGCACATTAACATAACAAAAATGTAATTGGCCCTAAAGGTCGTTCGCACAATCTCATTTCATTACTGCAACGCACAATAAAACAGGTTGGTGTGATGCAGTTCATTTCGTTCTAAATGGCACCCAATACACCTGCCGGCAGACATGCTTTGCTGCGTAATGCACTTACGGTGCAGTGAGCTGATAAACAATTACAGCATTCCCAAGGATTCCTCCTTTTTATTGCAGTTCAAAGAATCCAGAATACTGGAACTTGTAGTTCCGACGCCGTAACTGCACCGCTTGCCCGTGCATGACGCAGCAAAAAAAAGCCAGCTGACCCTCCATAATGAAATCACTGCGCTAATTGAACCCAGCCCCCGCTCTAATACGATTAGGTACTTTCAGTAGCTCGTCAGTGTAATAAAACATAATGAGTTATGATTGGTCCAATTTTCGTCCTTTTATAGCGGGCACAATCCCGTGTCTGTCTGACCGCTCATTATCACAATTATTTTAATCTTACATATAATTTTTTTGGCGGGCGAAGGGGCATTTTTTTTTTTTTTTATTTTGGTAATCCATCCTCCAACCCTGTCCATGTGTTCATCGCTTTGCAATGTAAAGTTCGCTTGGGTGCGTCTGTCAACGGGGCGGGCCAGCTCAGAAAACCATATCCCGCCGCAATTATCCCTAAAATAAAAACCTGTCCGTCATTAAAGTCCTTTCCTCCTAACGAGCCGCGCTCCTGTAATTGCTCTGTTTGATCTGCAGGTTTTTTTTGGCAGGAATTCCCCTCTAGCAAATTACAGAGATTATGTCGTTCCGCGCATGTCGTGTCACCGCTGCCTTGTTGTGGCCTCCAGCATACATTTTCCAACGCGGTGCTTGCGCCTTGGCGACAGAAGGATCAGTGATGGGACAAATGGATGTTGGCATTATTGGCAACAAAGAGTAAGTTTAAAGGAATCCACAATGCCCTGTACACACGATCGGACTTTCCGATGGAAAATGTGCGATCGGAGCTTGTTGTCGAAAATTCCAACCGCGTGTAGGCTCCATCGGAATTTCCGACACACAAAGTTTGAGAGCTGGATCTAAAATTTTCCGACAAAAAAAATCCATTTGCGTAAATTCCGATCGTGTGTAGACAATTCCGAAGCACAAAGTGCCACGCATGCTCAGAATCAAGCAGAAGAGCTGCACTGGCTATTGAACTTCATTTTTCTCGGCTCGTCGTACGTGTTGTATGTCACCGCTTGACGTTCGGAATTTCCGACCAACTTTGTGTGACCGTGTATGCTAGACAAGTTTGAACCAACATCAGTTGGAAAAAATCTCATCGATTTTGTTGTCGGAATGTCCGATCGTGTGTACAGGGCATAAGGGCGTCCTGGTGTGTTGTGTTGACATGGTTTTTGTCGCGCACTAACGTGCCCTACATCAAAGTAGCCCATTCATAGGTTGGTAATGCACAGAAACCCCCCCTCCCCCCAAAAAAACCCATGCAGTGCGTTGCAGTGCGTTACTGCATGTTGCGCTACGGTGGATGTAACGGTGTTGTGCTCCCTTTTTTGTGGTGTGTTTTTCTAAAAACACACAACTTTATTAGTGTTACAAGTGACACTTCATTTAATTCTATTGACTATAGCACAGTGCATTATTTGTGCACTTATATGAGCATACAATGCCGGTGTTGCCAGTTGCGTGCGTGCGCACGCCATTTTTGTTAATGCATTCCTTTGGGCAAAAATGCTGTGGCTCCCGGGTGCCAAAACATTACATTTGTATTTTACATTGCATGCCCACGTACTACTCTTTTTTTCTGGCCATGTGCAAGAGACCGAATGGGTGTTATGGTGCGATTGAAGAAAAGTAGTGCATAGGCACGTTATTGCGTTACCATATGTTGAGCTGCTGAAAAACGCATCTCCTTAGGCAGGTGTGTTGGGATGCCATTGACTTTGAATGCAATGTAGGCCCCCTAGAGTTTGCTGCTAAAGCACGTGCGCTTAACATGTCGGAGCGTGCATAATAGCTTGTTTCTATGTTGTGAATGGGCCCTTGTATGTCCAGACAGATCCTTGTTTCTAGGTTTGGATGGAGTTGGAGGGGGGTAATTGGAACCCAGTCAGGATTTCACTCCCACCCCCTTCACTGGGATTGTGGAGTCCAATGAAGGATTCTCCGTTTTTGTAGACCTGACCTGCCATGTATGAGGTCCATCCCGGTGTGGAGGTATAGGATTCCTGGAATGTCGGTCACAGATGAAATCACATGGGATCTATTTTTGTCAGCGCACAGATGGGAGAATTTGGGTAATTCTGTCCTCGCCAAGATTGGCTGCTGTCATTGGCCGGCATGGTCCTGTCATCTTCACTGACACTCTGAACAGATGACACCCTGGAAAAGGAGCTTTCGCTGCTGCGACCATATTCACGTTTACAATCTGTCTTTTTCCTTTATACCCCCTACTCCTCCCCCCCCCCCCCCCACACTCTTTTTATTTATTTATTTTTTTCATATACTGTACGCCCCCCACATATCTCCTCTCTCCCTCTCTCCCTTCACCATACTCTTGCTCCTCCACACCCCTGTTCCCTTTTCTTTGCCTCACATTGTTATAAGTTTGTATTCTCATTTCCTGGCCCTCTCTCTCAGCTCTGTGATGGGACGTCTATTATCAGGATCCCACCCTTCCCTGTGAGAGAATCCAGATGAAGTATGAGAAATTGGCGCTGAGGTGTTTTGGGATCCTCTTGGCTATCCAGTCATTAGATAATAAACTTCTCTGAGCCGATAAGACTAGGCCGTGACGTCTGACAGATGAGGCGGCGTTGGCGAGCACATTCTGTTGTGTTCTTCAATCTCCTGTGATGAGAACTATGTCCAGGAACTCCGGGTTATTCTCTATGTAATGGAGGTTTAATAAGAAAACCTCCCGGCTATTTACCAAGTCCTACAACCAGCCATGTCTCCTCACAAATGGTGACCTCACTTTAATTGCTGTATCTATATTATAACCTTGTCATCTCTGGCTAAAAGCTTTGATCACAAGAGTGGCAGATATATGCAAATGTATGGTTGTCCTCTGCCCACGGCTTCTGGTATTTGACTCTTGAGGACCTTTTATTGGTTGTCTGTCTCAGAGCCCTCAAGTTCTTCTGGTTGCCTTCACCTTGGGGCACTCATCCACTGGTTTCTTTTAGCTCAAGACCCTCAACTTCGGGCTGCCTTTCGTTAATGAGACTGCCCTTCTTAACCTCACTTTTAACGAAATTCGCGTAAACACGCAATAAGGCAAGTTCACTGCAACGCACTGGAGTGAACCAACCTTTTAGAGAATCTTTTCAACAAGGACACAGACCACAATCACAGTGGAGGTGCTGACCCTACGCTACCTGAAACCTAAATCCAAAAGTTTTTTGGGTTTAGTTGCATTTTAAATAAAAATGTTTGGCAGGAGCTCCATTGTACCCCAAGCATGTTGTAAGTTTTATGGAGGGGTGTTTTTTTTTTTTTTTTTTTTTTTTATTTGAGCCATGATTGTTTTATCTTGTTCTGGAGATCAGGGACGGCTGGGGATGGAGACAACGAAAGAGCAGTCTGGTGAGGTCATGTATGTACCTAATGAGAACCAAACAGCCCCCATTGTTGAGGGAGGCAGGCAAGGTGGCGACACTCAGCTGGGATGCGCTTTACTGCAATTATATGTGGAGTACGGCTCCGTCACGTTTACAGTTCAGCTAATGTGTGGTTACAATTATACGCCCACGGCAGCTGGTGGGAGTCGCTTAAAGTACATCTTAACTCCGAATAAAAGAGATTTTGTTTGCTGAAGCACTGTGTAATGTAAACGATTGCCTTATCGGCTCAGTGCTCCTCTCAGCCCTGATGCAAACAGTGGGTTGGCTCTTGGCAGGAGTTGTACAAATATCAAAATGCCCTGATGGGTGGATATCAGTAGAGAAGAGTGGACCTTCCCACTGTATTTGCATGCAGGCCATCTTTGATACCCATATGTTAATGCTGAGCCTTCGTGATTGAAAGAACTGAAATCCCAATGAAAGGTCAGGGACCTTGGAGGAAAGAGCTAGATCAGTCATCTCTGAACTGCACCCCGGGGGGGCAGATGCTGCCCTTTGCTTGCTTTTTGTCTGGCCCTTGAAGCACTATTTTCATCCACTGACACCAGCGATGGTGCACACTTCTGCCCAACTGACACCAACGATGGGGCACACGTTATTCCCACTGGTGTCGGGACCTTTTCTACACCCAGTGGTCACAGTCTGGTCCCACTTAAGTTTGAAAGACAGTAAACTGGCCCTTTGTTTAGTAACAGACCCCTGAACTAGATGATGGTGGATGTCCTCCAGACAGGAAATGAGGCAGGCTCTATCTGACTTGCTGCAGCTTCTAATGCACATTGTGAGAAGCTCGGTGTGCAGTGAAATCCGAATAAGACATTTCAGTCCAGGAGCTGATTTTGGATCCCTCTCCGGCCCTCAGCCTATTTATTTGGCTCTTCCTCGGATCAGCCGAGTCTTTGGGCCTGTTTTCTGTTTCCTGCTTAGCAATCGCAAAATACAAACAATTCAACCAGTGATTACATCAGGGCGAGCTCGATGTTGGTAAACAGAAACCACAAGCTGCCTCCCTCCTTGAAAAAACGAATGAGGGCGATTTTTAAAGGGACCTGTCATGGCAAATCATCTGTGTGAGAAGCTATGGATGGAAGCTGCAGTTCTGATATTTGGACTACTGCAGGGTCCTGAAAGTGAGGACAATTAGTTTGTCCCTTGTACACTATCTAGGACACATGCTCAGTATATAGGGTGGATCTTCATTCTTGTACCCCAAAATGTAGTAGAGCTAAAACCTGAGAATGAGCCATGTGAATTTTCAGATCAAAGCCAGAAACGTGTTCATGACAAAGATTTCTGGTGTCATGTGACCATTGTAAAATGCAGCATCACGTCTCAATGTGGAAATAAGTTACAACATAGACGTGCACATACGGTACAAGGGTGTTAACAATTTTTTTGTGATCTAAACGAAAAAAGACCAAAAGTTATGGTTTTTGTATTAATACAAAATATATATATAATATATATAAATTTTTTTTTTTTTTTTCATAAATTTTGGCCAAAATGTATTCTGCTACATGTCATTGAGATTTATATAAAAAAAAAAAAAAAAAAAGTGCATATATTGGTTTGCGCGAGTTATAGCATCTACAAACCTGTGTTTATAATTTTTTTTTTTTTTTTTTTTTTTTAAACACAGGTTTGTAGATGCTATAACTCACGCAAACCAATATTTGCACTTGTGGGATTTTTTTTTTTTTCTCATTTACAGGTGGCTATGTACACCTAGTGTCCTTTCAGTGTGTGTGTGTGTTAGAGCTGCACAATTAATCGTTAAAAAATCGTGATCTCGATTCACCTCCCCAGACGATCTCTCCTGCTGAGTTTGACGATTCTTTCATATAAACAAGTGAAGAGATTATCTGCTCACTCAGCTGTCAAAAGAAAACATCCAGGCAGTCTGCCAAGTTTAGATCTTGAAACATTGTATCTAACTTCCTTCTTAGATCAAAGGGATAAACTTCTCTGTGTAAACAAATAACCTGGGCAATCTGCCAAGCTTTAAACAACGTGTAAATGCAGGAAGTTTAACCACTTAAAGTCTAAATCTTTTTCTGACACTTCTTTCTTAAATTAAAATCAATATTTTTTGCTAAAAAAAAAATTACTTGGAACCCCCAAAACATTAGAGATTATATATATATATATATATATTTTTTTTTTTTTAGCAGAGACCCTAGGGAATAAAATGGCAATTGCTGCAATATTTTATGTCACACTGTATTTGCCCAGCAGTCTTTCAAATGCAATTTTTTGGGAAAAAATACACTTCAATAAATAAAAAAAAGAAACCGTAAAGTTAGCGCAATTTTTTTTGTTTTAATGTGAAAGATGATGTTACGCCGCGAGAATCGTGAGAGAATCGTGATCTATCCTCTAAGCAAAAAAATCGTGATTCTCATTTTAGCCAGAATCGTGCAGCTCTAGTGTGTGTGTGTGTGTGTGTGTGTGTGTGTGTGTGTGTGTGTGTGTGTGTGTGTGTGTGTGTGTGGACTTTTTTACTTTCCATATTTTATCTAAAGGGTTGGCTACACCACTTACATATGGACTTGGCTCCTAGAGGTATTGGCTGCCTGTGTCCTAACAACGGAGAAGACTAAAGAGCAAGAGTTGCCTAGGTCCTAGCAATGTAGCACACTAGCTGGTTGCCTTCATCTTAGCAACAGAGGGCACTGTTTAGCCGTAGCGGTCTGTGTCCTAGCAACAGAAAGTTTTAGCTGACCATAGCCGCCTGCATCTTAAACGGAGAAATCTAGGTGGCAATGTCTGCCTGCATCCTAGTAACGGAGAATGCTAGGCAGCCATAGCTGTCTGCTTGCTAGCAATGGAGCACACTAGGTGGCCTTAGCTACCTGGATCCTGGCAGCAGAGGATACTAGGGGACCATAGGCACCTGCATCTAAACAATGAAGTAAGTGCCTGCTTCCCAGCAAAAGAATGCTAGGTGATCATAGCTGCCTCCTTCCTAGCAGCAGAGGATAATGGGCGACCATAGCTGAATACATCTTGGCAACGGACGATGCTAAGTAGCAATACCTGCCTGCATCCTAGCAATGGAGGACACTAGGCAGAGCTGTCTGGGTTCTAGCAGTGGAGGGCGATTGGGGGGGGGGGGGGGGGGGGGCATAGCTGCCTGCATCCTAGTAACTGTAAATGTTCACCATTTACCACCTTTGAAACAGAAGACGCTAGGCGGCAGTGCCTGCCTGCATCCTAGGAACAAAGAACACTAGGCTGCCACCTACATCTTGCCCATGAAGGCTGCTAGGCAGCAATGCCTGCATCCTGGCAATGGAGGACACTAGGTGACCCTACCTTCATGAATCCTTGCAACAGTGGATGCTATGTGACCATAGCCACCTGCGTCTTAACAGAGGTTGCTAGGCAGCCGTAGACGCCTGCACCCCAACAACCAATAAGCTGCGTTAACGCTGCGTGATTAAATCTAGAATGAAATTTGTGTGTGCCTACGTTCTGCATGAAGTAGGCACAATATTGTAGGACTTATTGATCTGTCGGTATATTTTAGTGGGAAGAAACTGGTGAACCTTTCCCCACCCACAGACTAGACTGAGGAGAGCCTACAAACTCCATGCAGATAGCGGGCCCCATTGCAGCCAGACTGACCACTATTCCCCAGTGCCGCCCTGATTTGTTAAAGTCCCATTCACTGCAATTTTGCGTGTCCAATCGCCGTCTGTTCTGCAGGCGGTGTCCTTTGTGTCTCACACCTGTTATCTGCGTGTGTGGCTGTTTGCCGATGAGGAGCGTCTAACAACCTTATCAGTGTCCCCTGTGTGTGCTCTGAACGCTAACGTGTTTGTTTTGGGATTGAGGACGTTGTGTACATAAGACAGTTCAATAGTCCGGCCTACCGGGCCAGTTGTAGCAACGGAACCCGATGACAGCCGCCGTGTAGGCTTCTCACCTTTCAAAGTGTTAGTAATGGAGCTGGTGAAATTCGGGTTTTATGTTTAGCAAGGCTGGTTTTATGAGCTGCCCAGTGATCTGCCGGAACCTCAGATGGCGGTGACGAAGGACGCAACATCTGCTGTCTGCGGTGTTGGTTTTATTTATTTTGAGTAGATCATGCAGGTTTTTTCCTGCATGCCCCAGTGACTACCGCTCCACCAGGTTTTAGCTACCCGAGGTTGGGAATGTGGTGGGTGACCAGTCTGAAGACATGTACAGATTCCACAAAAAATGGGGCGACAGGACTTTAATGGATGTGAGGTTGTCGCTGAGGTAGACACGTTCAGTTATTATTAAAATCCTCTCTATTGTACATATATGTAATAAAAACCCATTCATGGGTTGTCAAAGCCATACCACTCCTAAAAACATGGGATTGGGCTTCGCTACAGTGGCAGATTTGTTACCCACCCAATGTGGACGTTTAAGCTGTCGTGGGCAGTGCGGCTGTGGCCCCCGTCTGCTCCTTCTTGGGTGGTCCAGTATTCATGTAACCATCCCTTGGCGGATCGCCGAGGGTCAATTGACAAACACAAGTTCCCTGAAGAAGCAGAAGTGCTCTGTGAAACGTGTTGGAGCCCAATGTGAAGGAAACGAATGTGTCAAATGTAACAGTTTAACTCAAAATATGGATCTGTGTTGAGCCACTGATGTAGCTTTACACCTGTATATTATATTGTTGTTTTTAAGAAGTGGTATGGATTTGTAACCGATATGTACAACAAAGATTTATTCTAACAAATTGTACGTAACAACCTCACATCCATTAAAGTCCAGTCGCCCCAATGGGTTGTCGTTTTTTTTTTTTTTTTTTTTTTGTAATCTGTACTTGTCTAATAGGATGTGATCAGTTGTCCCTTGAACTGGTAATCCTATAATCAGTCTGAAGACATGTAGGAGCCCTCTAAATTGGACTGTTTTTGTATGTATGACCAAGTATTACATACATACACATTTTTTTTTTTTTTTTTTTTTTTTTTTCTTCGGAAATGTAACCACCTAATATTTTCACATGGCTGTCACTTTTTACGGGCTGAGAAATGGATGGATTCCATCTAGTGTTTTGCTTTAAACATTAACTCAGAAACCTTTCCTTCCCGTAAAATCATCACGATTTCCTGTTGAGATAATGGCATAGACCCAACCAGCAGGTCAATTGAAAAGATGTGTGTGTGGTGTTTTTTTTTTTTGTTTTTTTTTTGTTTTTTTTTCCATATTTTTCTGATATATAAAAACTCCTTTCTTCTTACTACTTTTTTTAAGTATTTATTTTTTTCTTTACTTCCTGGATGAGGCTTGCAGTTGGAGGATCCTTTCGTAAAAGGAAATGATTGGGTGATGGAGGAAGGGTTTTGCCAGTGCAGTGATGCCAGCTCAAAGAGCAGGCAGTTGCATGAAATCTGTAGAGCTGCCTCCACTGACATGTATTACAGTCAGGGGTGGCTATTAAAGCTGAACTCCAGGAAGTTCAAGTTAAGTTAATATTATCAAAATCCATTATTCATGTGTATTCTTCCTGGAATCTCGGTGTACTTTGTGTAATTTTTTTTCCAGATCAGTGCAGTAATCTAGTGTGAGACTTATCCTCTAATAAAGACCTCTCGCTGCTGCTCTCTCGCGTTTGTGCAGAGTGACTGGTCTGGTCTCCGCCCCCTCCTGTGGTTTTCAGTAGGCAGCCTATATCAGGTGGAGCCTGCTGGGCCCTTCCCACAGTGCTGCTATCTCCGCCCCCTCCTGTAGTTTTCTGCAGGCAGCCTGTAGTGGGTGGAGCCTGCTGGGCCCCTCCCACAGCTCTGCTTTCTCCTTGTGCAGGGTGACTGGTCTTGTCTCCGCCCCCTGCTGTAGTTTTCAGCAGGCAGCCTGTGGTGGGTGGAGCTTGCCGGGTCCCTCCAGTGATTGTCACTGCTACTTTTTTACATGGCAATATCTGGGCTTACAAAGGCACTTGGAAGGCATAAACCGTAGTGGATCAATATCCTACGTGGCTATTGTACAATATATTTGCATGAGAGAAATTTTGCCCGTAGAGCAGCCTTAAGGCCTCATTACCAGGACTGTATTTATTAATATTCCTATTTGGGGTTTATATTGTGCTGGCAACAAGATCCTATCTGTACACATGTAAAGCTTGTGCTGATATTTGCATGCATCTAGCATTCTAGCATACCTGACCCTATTGGCAGCTGCTGTTAATCAGGGCTGATATGTAAATATCAACCATATATAGCTATTGGCGCCGCTGCTGCTTATGCATTATTAATATTTACTTATTGGTCCTGAGTGAGTCAATTATGTGGCGGCGTCGCATAAGATTCTTGGCTAATTCTGAAGGACTGGTGTAAATGATGCAGAAATCACGGCCCCGGGCGCAGCTTTGTTCTATCTTTTTAACGCCGCTGAAAGCAGCGCCACTTTACCCAACTGTTTGGCCAGACCTATAGACTTCTATACACCGTTGCTCTCTACAGATGTGTACAAAGCTGGAACCTGTACACCACGACCACAGATTGGGGCAGGGGGGTAGAGCTGGCCCCTCTTGTATTGGGCACCATCAGTTCAGCACGGGGATCAAGAGGCAGAGAGAGGAGAGGACTCATGGGGCCCCTTGATTTCTAATGGCGGTCCTGCTGTACATATCGGTACAGGGGTAGGAGGTTTATGCATGCTAACTTTTGTGGTCGCAGGGTGGCGCTCTGGTCTGGCTCCCGAGAACTATACCTCCCAACAAAAGCCGGGCAGACACCATGTTATGGGTCAGGTGTTTGGGAGGTGTTTTAATGGTCGGCAACTGGGGAGCAGAAAAATCTGAACCATAGAGGAGGCATAGATAGCCAGTTGCCAACCGTCTCCTGTAGTTTTACTGCTACTGGGTGGCCACTGTGCATAGAATCGTGTGTGTGTGTGTGTGTGATTCTTAGTTAAACGCAGCTTGCCTGAAGAGCTTACGGTTTCCTGCAAGTGAATGCGCAAAGCTGAGAAAACCGAGATTGAAACCAGTTCAGCTGGTTTTCCGCTCGGATAAGTTTTCCCCATCTGCTCGAAGGTCTTGGAACAGGTTTTCCTTCTTCGCAGGCCAGCGGTGTGCAATGTGAGAACGCGCCAGAGCAAACAATAGGGGCTGTGGCACCCCCTCTTCTGAGATCTCATCAGCCCAGAAAGCAAGTGGTTAAAGGGGCGGGAGGGGTGCTGGTCGTTCTGTCCTGCCATTCTCTGTATTGGTAAGCAAGGTCAAGTTTCCAGCTTAAACAAATGAATGCCAGATGTTGGGTTGGGCTGGTGAGCAGAGACCTCCAGACTCCGATGGTGCCTTGAAAGCTTTTCAGGACCGGTTCCCGGTTCACTAGAGTGGTCACACTCATAACCCAAATTGATGCCCTGAGACGTTTTCAGCACTACTCTGTGCTGCAGGCGTTCAGTACCAGTTTGTTACACTTGGAGCCAAGGTTGGTGTTGGTGGAGAAAATTGAAACTGCGTGCATGCCAGCAATGCTGAGTAGTCGGCGGTGTAAAATCTGCAGCTGTGGGGGTCTTCTGCTTACATTCATGGCACTTTTTTAGTAGAAGACCAGACAAGGTCTGATTGATTTTGGTGCATTGTGACACCAATTTAGACTTGGTTATACCAATAGTTTAGACTGTTGGTGTCCCTGTGTTTCTCCCTTTGTATGTCCTAAAAAACGAACTAATTCTCTCTTATTTGCTCCTTGCTGGTCTGGTAAATATATCATTTGAAAACGCTTTGTTCCATTGGATCAGTGGAAAGGGATATGTGTTGATCCTACTGGAAATCCAGGGAGCTAATGTCCTTGACTCTCTGCCTTTTCTTCAGTACTATTAAGTAGCATTAGTCTCAGGCCATTCTGTGGGCTACCGGTTCTCCTTCCCTCTGTGGGGAGGTGGGTGCTCTGTAGTCCAAACACATTTCCTGTCCTAGGGGGACAGCGACGCTCCATAGATTGGATATTGTGCCACGAGCATTGTCACCCTAGGACCAACGTTGTTACTGGAAGTTTTTGAAGAAGGTTTTCCATAAGGGAGGGGGGGACATGGGACCATGGGATGGGCTGGCCATAGTGGAGGTGGTAGGGTGGCAACGCTGCTCCGTAGAATACATATAGCACAGCAAGCACATTCACCCTAGAACTGGAAATGTGTTTCTGGAAGAATTTCTTGGGGGTGGTTGGGCATAGTGGAGTGGGGATTGGGATGGACATGGTGTAGGGTCAGGAAGGAGGGTGGTGGGGTGACAATGCTGCTCTGTAGCTTTTGATATAGTACAGCTGGCGGCGTCACCCTAGGACCAGAAATGTATTACTAGAAGAAACTTGGGAAAGGTTGGGCATGGTAGAGAGGGGGATTGGGTTCAGCACAGAGGGAGCATTGGATGGAAGGGGGGTTTCAACAATATTTCCTCCAACAGGCTCCTGACCGGTTCCTTTTTATACATACTCATGGCATCCTCCAGCAGCCCCTTGGAGTTCTTCTTGGCCATAAGAATGAATAGGGCCACAGCACAAACTATCACTGTGAGCATACTTGCACATCAAGAGGCAGGTTCTTATTCATTGTTGGTACTGTGGATAAGCAATACGGCCTAATGACCAAGCTGCTTTGCTTTCCTCAAGTAAAGAAAAGTGAGATCATTGCTGTGGCTGTGCTGTCTGGCAGTGGTGCCTGGACTGGAAGAACCAAATGCAGGTTGTCTCCTTCTGCTGTCATTCCTATGGTGTTTTTTTTTTTTTTTTTTTTTTTTTTTTTTTTTCATCAATGTTGAGTTCATAACGTCTATCTTTGAATAGCCTACGCAAGCGAGCTGAGATTTGATTCTGGAGGCACTGTCTGGTGGATGAGCGGATGTTGTCTTTAGGTTCATCATGGAAACATCTACAGGCTAATGGTCACTTATTCCCGTAATGGAATTATTGAAGTTCCTGGATTTTATTCTTGGGACTCGCTTAGCATTCTCCTCACGGACAAAGTTCCCGACCTATGTGCAGCACTTAGCTATTATGGAGATTGCTTGTTCAAGGTTACGACTGAAGGTCTTCAGACACTTTAGGCATTTACCCGATGCTAAAAAAACACTGTTCTCTACTGCTAAGTCATAAGATTCTGGCCTTGCTGGTAATAAGATTAGTTTTGGTTGGGGATATTGCTTTGCTTTTATTACTGTTATGCTTATTGGCTCAAGCAAGTAGGGAACAGGTGGGTATCCAGTTGTTGAAACTTTATGCTACCTAGCAAGGTATGGAGGTGTCCGCATAGTTGAACTTTGGCACCAGGAAATCTCCTTCTTGGCCAGAGCAAGGAAGATTAGTTTAACCCTGCCTTTCACTGGAGGAATCCTAGAGTTCAATGAAACCCTGGGGTAGTAGAGAGAAAAAGAAAGGGATGGAGTAGGAAAGGTAGTAAGAGGGTGCCAGTAAGGGATGGGGAGGCTGATGGGTGGGCTAGAAAAGGTGTTTGTGGGAATGGAGCCGGCCCATCTTAGTTGCCACCATTTTGAAATACCATCAGTATTAAAATGTTCCATAGTGAGCCAATGAAGTCTCCAGGAAAGCGATGTGATATCCATGGAGTCCAAATTTTTTAGTTTGACTTTGTGAAGAATGGCCACCAGTGTTTCTTGACCAGATACATCATTTTTGTTAACTTGCGTAACTGTTTGAGTTTCAGACCACCAACCTTTAGCCAGAGTATGGTTAGCCATCATGGAAATAAAAGTAAGCAGCCTGAATTGGTTGGTGGCACGGCCAGTTGGTTACGGATTAAGATCTTCATCGTTTTTTCGGGAATGCTGTACCCAGACAGTGTATGCTAGTTGATGGACTCCTATCCAAAATCGTTAGCTTCTGGGGTAGATATGTGTTAGTGTACCCTATACTCTGCAACCCCTAAACAAAGATTCTAGGTGCCCTGCATGATTTCTGTTTGTCTATAGTGGGGGTCTCCAAACGTTCTAAACAAAGGGCCGGTTACATGTCCTTCAGACTTTAGGGGGGCTGAACTCTGGCCATTGGGAATGTAATTTTCTCTTGGCGGCAGTGGGAGTAAACAGCATCTTTGCTTTCTGTGAGAGGAATAGTGTCCCATCATTTGGTATTAATGGGAGGAATGGTGCCCCATTATTGGTATCAGTGGGAGGAATAGCTCCCCATTGTTGGTGTCAATGAGAGAAATAATGGCTGTTGTCTGTAGCCGGAATTATGCCCCATCGTTTGTGTCAGTGGGAGGAAAAGTGCCCTGGCCTGCAGTTTTGAGACCACTAGTCTATAGGATGCCATGTACCATCCGATTTTAGTAGTTTGTAATTCTGCGCCTCTGAATGATTAGTTCAGCAAACCATGTGGAGATGTGTCCCAGATTTCGGACCATTGTTGTGGCTCAAGCTGTCCAGATCTTTTCCCCATAGAAGAGAGCCATAAAAACTTGGCTTTTGGTCAAAGGATTGTGGAGACCTATGTGCTCCAAGGCAAAGGCTAGGAGAGTTTGTGTGTGGTGTGGTTTTTTTTTTTTTTTCTTGCACGTTCTAAAAAGATCAAATCCTGAGAACTCATTTGAAGATCCTATAAAAGCTACAACCCCGTTAAAGCCCCCATTTCAACCAGAGCGATTTTTATTGCATGTTGTCTGAAGAGCAACAATCCTCAACATTGAGATTCCCTTTTGTATTTATTGGCGCCCATTCACATCTTAGACCCCTTTTCACACATTTGGACCGTTCGTCCATTTTTCATCCATATGTTGACGGATGAAAATTAGACATTGATGCATTCCTATGGAAAAAGATGACAACGGATGATCTATTTTCATCCGCTTCCGTCAACATCCGTGTGTGTGGTGGTTTTTATTTATTTTCTTTAACGGATGAAAGCACTATCTTTCATCCGGGCAAAAAAACCTGATGTAAACTGACAAACGGGGGTTTTTTTTTTTGTTTTGTTTTGTTTTGTTTTTTTTTTTTTTTTTTTTTGCATGGGGAAAAAAAAATTACTTCAGGACTCAAGATTTAAAAAAGATGAAAAACTGATGTAAACTGAACTGATCAAACTGTCCCCATGTGTGGAAAGGGACTTAAGTGTTGTGCTTCTGCTTGAGGTGTGATAGTCCTTTTTAGGCACAAAAAAAAACACCCAAACTGATCTCTACCTCCTAGCAACCTCGCATCTGTTAACAAAATGCAGTGTCCTTGCTGGATGTGGGCCCTTTCTCCATGAGTACCTCTACAACTCCAATATTGGCCATTACAGGAACCATGGCGGAGGGCTTTGGAAGAAATTGGCGGGCATGACTCGAGCGCCAATTCCACAACACCATACAGGAAAGCCAGGAACCAGATACAATGATGACCTATGATGTCATGGATGGTACTGCTCTCCATTGGCCGAAACAAAAATGCCTGAAGTTTGAAAAACCCATAAAACCCCCTCACAAAATGAATGGGGCAAAAAAACATTTTACAACCTCTCCAATCCTTTTTTAGGTTGAGGTTTCGTGTGTGTGTGTGTGTGTGTGTGTGTGTGTGTGTGTGTGTGTGTGTGTGTGTGTGTGTGTGTGTGGTGGGGTTTTTTTTTTTTTTTTTTTTTTTTTTTTTTTTTTTTGTTCATTTTGAATCTTAGCTTGGAATATCAAAGAAACTGGATTAAGTCTGTGGTGGTGTTTTGGCATTTTTACTCTCCAGCGAAATACCGTTTTTTGGGCGGACTGACCCTTTAGGGACGCATAACGAAGGTTTTTCTTCGCTTGGCGAACCATGTTTGTTTACAGAGCGGAGGCCCCCCGCAGTATTCGCGTCTGTAGTGGGCACTTCACTCAGTGAGCGTCTGTTTGTTTACCGATGTCTGTAAAGAGCGCACAGCTGGGGCCTCTTGGAGAGGCTTGTGTTTACCCTCCAGGCTAGTGAAGCTTGCGTTCCCAGCCGAGATCAGAGAGCGGGCAGAGACCCTCGAAGAAGGTCAGCGATCTGCGCTTCCCCTCACAGGAAGTCTCTCCAATGCTTCATTTCATGGCTTCAATCGAGGACAGCGTTTTTGTTACATGATCTGGGTGAGAGCGACATTTACATCTAAACCAAAAAAAACTCAGCATTTTTTGTTCCAGAAAAACAAATTTTTATTCTCCGAAAATGAATGCCCTACCTTGAATCTAAAGCAGAACTGTACAAGGTGTGGCATAGTTGGGTAAAGTACAGATGTGTACTGGTTTTACTTGCCAGGCTTGCCACCAAGCCTGGCCCCTGACCTCCCTTTTTCTGAGCTGCAGTTAAACTAGAGGGCTTGGTCACAGACCCGCCCCCAAAAAGATATAATTGGACAGTGACGGAGCATCAGCACAATAAAGTGATCATCCCTCTGCTCTCCCCTTCTGTGAGTAGGTTTCCTTGTGTAAAGCTGGCTGTACATGAGTAGATATTCGAACGATATTTGACCAGTGATAACAGACAACTGTTGTATAACATTCAGGTACGACTTTAATGCAACTTCTGAGGGTTAACATTGAAGTCTATGACCCTCAAGTTGCATGAAAGTCGGACCAAAGTAGTGCTTGAACTTTGAAGTTGCACATATACAGTATGAAAGGTTATCATTGGAAACACATGGAACGACTTGTCATGCGACTTTGATGTCCCAAGTTGCATGACAAGTTGCACAAATGTGAATGGAGCTTAAAGTGGACCTTCAGTCATTTTTTTTTTTTTTTTTTTTTTCCTCTTTCCATCTATTAAATCTTCTGCCCTTGTTTTAACTTTGGACATCTCTCAGTCTCTGGTAATAAGAGGTCCAATGAGAGCTGGAGGTGTGCCTCTGTGTGTCTGTAAATCCAGGAAGTGAACAGGCAGCAGCTTCAGCTGCCCACAGTCAAAATGGATGCAGCCAGATTCAGTGGAGGGAGATTTCTGCAGCATGTTTGGCAAGTACAGAATTGCAGTATATATAAAATATTCTGCAAAGTGGTTGGAATGCATCCCTTTTAAATTCTTTGCATGTCTTTACACTGATCCGTTGCAGTGTTAAAAATCCTGCTTGCTGCATTTTTGGTGTATATTTGGTCAGTTAAAAAAACGCACAAAAAGTGCATCTCTCCATTGAAATGCATCTTTGGTTGAAATGGTTTTTGAGTCACGTGACCTATGAAAATCGATGGTGTGTTTTGGAGGCCATTGGCTTTTTGTTTGTTTGTTTGTTTTTTTGTTTTTTTTGTTTTTTTGCAAAATTGCTGATAAACCCTATTTTTGGCTGATAATTTTCGGCGTCTGTTATCTATGCATCCCCTAGTTCTAAACCTTTGATTTCAGAATGAATGGGCTTTCCTGAAGACCCCTAGTCACTGCTAGAAGTGTGTCAATTAGGGAACCTTTTCCATCCTTCTCCTTCAATTTTTGTGTCACTGCGGTCAAAAAAAAATGAACGTCCGCTAAGGCCCTACTAATAATTAGAGAATTGAACGAATGTTCTAATTTTGGGCTGAAATTCTACTAGTGTATGGCCAGGTTTAAGGCCTCACCTGTGCAGGCTTCTAGTCTGAGCCCTTGTCCCCCCATTTTGTACACGTTTTTTTTGTGCCTAAATCTATGCGTGGAAACTCTCTGCAATAAATATCCTATTATTTAAATGCACGCCAAAAAACAAAATGACCACTTGCTAGGTATGAATAACGACTTGCTGACTGCAATATGTATACATAAGTTACAGTTTGCAAGGGGTTTACCAGGTTTATGGCTGAAGCTATCGGCCATAACCCCCAGTACCATTTAAAATATTTATATTTTCTTTTTTTTTTTTTTTTTTTTTGCGGCTGGCTTTCTAATGAAAGCTCATGAGCCGCTAGTATGTTTTCAGAAGCGACGGGACCCCCCCCCCATACTCTTTGGCCGACTCTATGAACTTGGACTGGAGCAACGTCGCTTCCGGTCCAGGCTGAAAGTACATTTTTTTTTTTTTTTTTTAATTTTTTTTTTTTAAAGAGATTTTGGGGACTTTTTGGCCTCTGATCTCTCCATAAAGAGAACCTGTCATCCTTATTTCTATCACGAGGGATGTTTACATAGCAATAAAAGTGATCAAAAAAATTTTAAGGGACTATGTAAAAAAATTAATAAGGGGGGGAAAAAAAACCTAAGGCGCCTTATCCCTCTGTGCTTGCGCGCAGGAGCGAACGTATATGTATGTTGCGCACGCATATGTGTTTACACCACGTGAGGTATCACTGTGAACATTAGAGGGAGAGAAATGATTCTAGTGCTAGACCTCCTCTGTAACTCTAATCTGGTAACCTGTAAAGGCGTTTAAAGCGTTGCCTATGGAGATTTTTAGGTACCGTAGTTTGTCGCCATTCCACAAGCGTGCACAGTTTTAAAGAGTGATATGTTCGGTATCTATTTACTCGGCATAACATCATCTTCCACAGTTTACTAAAAAATTGTGTGTGTGTGTGTGTGTCTGTTTTTAATAATGGTGTATTTTTATAAAAAAATTGTGTGTGTTTTTAATAATGGTGTCTTCTCCCCCCCCCCCCCCCCCCCATGTAAACATGGAAACTGAAACGCTGGCAGGATCAGCAGGTGGATTTTTTTTTTTTTTTTTTTTGTCGGAAAAAAGAAAACGAAGGCAGCTGCCCCTTGTAAGGAGGGGTAAGTGGCAATATAGTACATTTTTTGGTTTACATGTGCTTTTTCTCATTGGCCGTTGTAAATGGTGTCCTTGTAGGAATCTGTGACCTTCTGGCATTCGCTCTTCCCATCCTTTGTGGAATTTTTAAAGGGAGCGCGATGAGCGAGACGGCTGCGTCGGTGCCAGCTGGAACGGCCAGAATGGCCACTTTGTTGGCACGATCCTTATTTTATTTTTTTCCCCTTCCCCTCTAATGCGCACCTGGCTTCCTCTCCCGAGTGTTTCCTGGCGTGAGCTGGAGGACCCCCCGACACTTCCACATCGGCTTCCTGCAGCCGTCCGCTCCGACCAGCGAGCCAAGTCATAAACAATGACTCCGCAGAGCGCTTTCTTCTTTCATAGTAATTACAAGGGGGGAGACCGCGCATGCTGCTGTCATTGCATCCCTTTGAAGAATATTTTGTATACAGATAGGACTTGTCAGAACTCAGCAAATCATAAGATGAAGGTCATTGGAAATGTATTTGTAACACACAGCCACTTCCATATGCAATAAACTAGATATACAGTGCGCTATCTGCATGGAGTTTGCATGGTGTCCCTTTGCGTCCGTGGGTTTTTTGTGGGTACTCCAGTTTCCTCCCACGTCCTAAAAGATATGCTCCATAGGGCAATTGGCTTCCACTTGGCACAGTGACCAGCACTGGGGGTCATTCGCTCAAATCCTGGTCAAGAGACAATCTGCATGGGGTTTGCATGGTTTCCTCCGGGTTCTCTGGTTTGGTTTACGAAGTATCCTGTCTTCGCCGTAGGTCTCAAGAACACGGGTGTGAGTGTAATTGCAGGGCGTACGTCTTTTAGATGTGAAATCTGCGTCCGGAGGCGCCGGGTGTAATTGTCGCGGTGAGGATTGCTGTTTATGAATCACGGATCGCCTAGAGGAACGTCATCCTGGCTCGGTAATTCTCATGACGGCTCAGCAGGTGGCGGCTCTGTGAAATCTACTTGGAGTTCGCAAACTTCTAACAGTCACATACTTCCGGAAGAATTTCTAGTTCTAAATTGAATTCATAGCCCCTCCCCCTTTATGTAGCAGTCGGAGGAGGGGATGGGTGTAGAATTATTATTATTATTATTATTATTATTATTATTATTATTATTATTATTTTTTATACAGCATTTATATAGCGCCAACAGTTTGCGCGGCGCTTTACAACATGAGGGCAGACAGTGCAGTTACAATACAAATCCATACAGGAGGGATCAGAGGGCCCTGCTCCTATAGTCTTGGATGTCTGATCTTCCTTTTTTTTTTTTTTTTTTTCCCTTCCAGCTCTAGAAACAGCAAAGCAGAAATACATTCATGGGAGTGAATTTACCTGCCAAAGGATCAAAGGATTTGTATTTGTCCATCCAGTCCTGAGATTGATACAGCTGTACCGCACAGCACAGGCCCATCTAGTAGGGCAGGAGATTGGATTTTTCTCTGATCCAGTTGATGGCTCCTTACAGGTCTTGCAACTCCCCCAGCCTGTGATTGAACAGTAGAAGGGAAAAGTGGAAAGATGAGCTCATCTGTCACTTTGCTCTCTCCTCCTATTGGCATGCTCCTTGCACAGCTGATTGGCTCCTTGTGCTGTTTTTTTTTCCCTCTCCCGTCTATACAAGGGCTGCCACCAGGTCGAATTCTGCTACTTACACTGCTAACATTAACAAAAAAAAAAAAAACTCCTGCAAGACAAAGGCATAATAATGAGCTAGTATGCGTTGCATACTAGTTCATTATAAAATACTTACCTTTAGAAATAACCACTGGGACGACTGACCTTTTTTACCTGGAGTTTCTTCTGGGTTCGCAGTCTCCGGTGCTGTGATTGGTTAAAGCCGCAATGACGTCACTCACACGCGTGTGCCACCGTTGATGGCACAGAGCTTGGAAGTAACAGCGCCCGTTCGTTCAGAGCGCATGCGCCAGTGATGTCACTGGCTGCATGTAATGTAAATAACTTCTAAGTTGTACAGATTTAGGAGAGATTTTCACTACCTATAGGTAAATGTAAGCCGAGGAAGTTTGCTTCCTCTTTTTAAAGTTGTAAAGTTCTGAAATGATTTATCTTTGTCCCATAATTTGTTCTTTTTACGTCACAGAAACCTGACATTTAACTGGGGTGTGTAGACTTTTTTTTTTTTTTTTTTAATTGTGTGTGTGTGTGTGTGTGTGTGTGTATATATGTATATGTATATGTATATGTATATGTATATGTATATGTATATATATATATATATATATATATATATATATATATATATATATATATATATATATTCTATTCTATAAAAAGTTGTGTGTTTTGCTATCCTCAAGGCCAATGTCACATTGCTGTAAAGAGACTTTTAGTCTCCTCTATTGGGTAATCTAGATTGGCATTTCATTTTGCTTAGACCTTTATAATAGCCGCAGTCTCAAAAGTGATTTTCCTTTATGCCCCGAGGATTAAAGTTTTTATCGTTGGTAAAAATAATGGCATTTTCTCTTTTTGAAGGTCGGTATCGGTCCGGCTCATCGTTCACAGGATCTTTTTTTTTTTTTTTTTTTTTTTTTTTTTCACGCTTTCCTAGCTGAACCGTGCGCAGGATTCCTGGGATGAGTTGCCGGTTTGGTCCTGGCAGGGTCGGGTGTGAATTCCTGGCGTCTGAGCGGCAGATAAGTGTGTAATGTGATCAGGAGCTCTGAACTCTGATTGGTCTCTGCCATTTATAACTGTCCCGAATTCCTCCTCTTCCCCCCCCCCCCCTCTACAGTCACTAACTTGTGGGCTTGGTACTGCCATTGATGGCCTTCGAATTTATTGCGGTTTGCGTGTATGCTGTGTCTACAGGACTCCTTCATAGCAGATAAAAAGTTAGGCGATTGGGCTTCTTAATGCACTAAAACACAACAAAATGGACACTTTTTTTTTTTTGAAAGGCAGCGCACCACAGTGCATGGTAGGACATTAGCGTGTATTGTAGTGTAAGGTGTGCTGGGGTACAAATGAGTGGCACTACAGCAACCCCAGTGTGCTAAATACATTCCAGGTGCATACGGGGTGCAAAGCCTTACAGTTCTTTTGCTTTAGAAAGTAGTCACAGCTTGGGTAGAAAAGCCCATATCCTGCCAGCATGCTGCATAGAAGGACCCTTGTTTTCTGGGCCAAGGCTTTCCTCTCTCCCATGCAATAGATGCCTGGGCACTGACAGGGGAGCAGAGAACTCACCAGTCACTGCTGCAGGATTAAGCCAGGAATAGATGAAAATCTAATACTGCCAGTCCTGCACTGCTGTGAGTACGACACAGACAGACCTATTCATCCAAACAAAATAGTATTTGCTACTTTGAAACTCACAGGCCAAAATATAAGAGTAGTGATTAAAATGTAAAGCGTTCAGCTGGTTCACACCAGAATGCGGTGCAGGAAACTCGCATTCCATTTCCCACACTGCATTTAAATGCACTGGACTTGCAACCTGCAGAGGGCGTTGGTGTTAACACCCCAAACGCAGTGCTTTTAGCCTGCACCAGATTACATGGGACAGAAGTGTCATGGGATCCGGTTCCTGTGTGATTTTATGAAGTTGTGCATGCACTACTTTTGGTGCAGTCCGCAATTTTCAGCCAATTCAAATGAATGGGCTGAAATCGCACTGCATGCGGTTCGCACAGGAACACGCCGCATGTTCCTGTGTGATTTATAGTATTAACCAGTACTCGGGCCCGGCAGCTGCAGTCCCATGCATTTCTTTTTTGGCCCTTTCATGCGTTTGCAAGAATGTTTGTTTCCCTTTAAAGTCCTGTATGCTGCATCAGTGTGTTGTGTGTGTTTTTTTTTTTTTTTTTTAATTGAGATTTTGAGCAGTGTGTAAGGGCCCTTATTCAGCTTCAAAAACACATGTGCAGTGTTTTCCATAGATTCCAATGGTTTCAGTTCACACCAGAGCAGTGCGTTCCAGTGCAGCCAACAAAAGTGGAACATGCTGCAGTTTTTCTGTATGGAACGCATCTGTAACGTAGAAAAATGCATCAAAAACACTGGGAGGTCGACCGACTTATCGGTGGCCAATATCTACCTTTTTGAAGAATTGGTAACAGACTTACTGATGTTGTACCGGGGTGATGCCTGCAGGCTTTCACACAGGAGCGGTGCGTTTTGAGGACTGCAAGCCGTGAAAAAAGTCCTGCAAGCTGCATCTTTTCAACGCTGTAGGAGCAGTGTATACACCGCTCCTAAAGCGCCCCTGCCCATTGAAAACAATGGGGCAGCGCCGGCATAGTGGTGCTATGCGGACAGTTTTAACCCTTTTTTCGGCCGCTAACGGGGGTGAAAACCATCCTGCTAGCGGCCAAACAGCGCAGCTAAAATGACGATAAAGTGGCGCAAAAAATAGCGCCACTTTACCGCCGGCGCCCGCCCCAGTGTGAAAGTAGCTTAAATCTACAGAATATTGGCACCTGATATCGGCCTTAAAGGCAGCCAAAAAAAATCTATTGGCATTGAAAAAAAAAAAAGATATTGGTCGACCCTTAAACACATGTCCTGAATTGAGATAAAGCAAAAAAAGGGAAAATGCACCAGAACGCTTTAAAAATGCACATGTTCTGAAGGGAAGAGGGAGGAAAACGTACAGGAAAGCATCAAAAACATGCTGGAGTGTATTAAAAACGTGCATGCAAAAACGCATGAACAATGCAGAAATTGTGGTGTGAAGTGGCCCATAAACCTGTCTAGTGACCGATGGAGCCCTTCCCCCTTTTTTTTTTTTTCAGACAACTTTCATGAGCCTTAATGTGTTCTACAGCCCTCCCTGAATCGATTTTGCTTCCAGCAGTCCGGTTTTATTTTCCCTGGAGATCTGTCTGTCTAGTGGTGATCTATAATAAAAACACTCCGCAGGCCTCCGCTGAGACCGGCCTTCGGACCAGAAAATCTGTTTGAAAGTAAACTCCGACCTTTTCCTCCTCTGGTATTTCCAGAAGGAGGACCTTTTTTTATTTCAAGAGTCCGATGCAGATCCATTGTGATTGCACATTTTTCACGGTCGCGCTTTGCAAATAGGGCGGAATGATCATTTTGTTGGGCTGCCGTACATGTGACAAACACGGCAAAGTAACAAGTAATTTGAGCTTTGCACTTTTTTTTTTTTTTTTCTTTTGCTCAGTTTGTGACTATGTGCAAATTTGTGTAATTTTTGCGTCTCTCTCATGAAGGCAGCATTCACTATTGTAGTGCGGAAATTCACACAAATTTGCTTGTTCATGAAACATGCAGGAAAAAAAAAGAAAAATCTCAGCTTGTTGTGTCGTTTATTGTTAATGGCATCACGTGTGCCACAAGAAGCGCGTGTTTAATGTGCGGTTAAACGCCTTGAATGGCTGTGACATCATACGGTTTGACGCGTGCAAAGAATAACTGCGGTTGCCTTTTGCGTGGGGGGTGCCAATTAGAAAGTAATTTAACCGCTTCCATACTGGGCCAATCTGGCGTTCTTCTCCAACATGGAAATAACATCATGTTTTTGCTACAAAATTACTCAGAACCCCCAAACATATCATTTTATTTATTTTTTTTGCAGAGATTTTTGGGAATAAAATGGCGGTCATTGCAATTTTTTTTTTTTTTTTATGTCCGATGGTATTTGCGCAGCAATTTTTCAAATGTGATTTATTTGGGGGGAAAAAAGACTTTCATGAATAATAAAAAAAAACAAAACCGTAAAGTTAGCCTAACTTTTTTGTATACTGTGCAAGATGATGGTACGCGGAGTAAATGGCTAACATTTCACGCTTAAAAATTGCGCATATTTGTGGAATGGCGCCAAACCTCAGTACTTAAAAAAATCTTCATAGGGTATGCTTTTAAATTTTTTTTTTTTTTTTTTTTTTAATACAGGTTACCTGTTTGGAGTTAGAGAAGGTCTTGCACTAGAATCATTGCTCTCGCGCGAACGTTCGTGATGATGCCTCACATGTGTGGTTTAAATGTCATTTTACATATGCAGACCCGACCTACGTATACGTTCGCTTCTGCGTGCGAGCACAAGGATGGGGGCGCTTTATTTTTTATTTTTACACTTTGCCTTTTAAATGGGGTGGTGTGTTTATTTTTCTTTTTTTTTTTTAATCAATTTCCTTCCTATTACAAGGAATGTAAACATCCCTTGTAATAGGAATAGGGCATGACAGGTCCTCTTTATGGAGAGATCTTGGGGTCTATGATTCCACATCTCTCCTCTGGGCTGGAAGGCCTGGGATTTAAAAAAAAAAGTCAGCCTTTCCAGCCGAACACAAGGCAGTGTTTACAACTGCCGGGGCCGGACGTGACGTCATAACGTGGCGCCTGGCCTCCGAGTCATACAGATTACTATCTGGTTCAATGCATATGCCATGCAAGGGCTGTGTTTACCCGCATGGGATAGACAGGTGTTCCATGCATCCCCATGCAGGCAATCCCATTCATGTCAATAGGGAAAGCAGCGCTGCACAGACACCGCTCCCAGTGTGACATCACAGCGGTGCGTGGCCCTGAATACAGACAGTGCAATTAGAAAGCAGCAGCTGCAGGGACACGGCCGCCGCTTCCTATATGACCTCCCTGTGGGTGGAATTGCGTGTCCCTGAACTCGCACTGTCTGCGTTTTTTGGAGCCGTGCAACCGCCCCAAAGTCACATTGGGAGCTGTCTGTGCAGCCGCTGCATCCCAATTGACATCAATGGGTCCGCCTGCATGCTGGTGAACGCACCCCTCACATGGGTACACAGGGGGTATGCCTGGGCACACCCTAATCACTATGTGCGGTGCCAATTCCCCCCTTGTTGCCCTCTTCCGCAGTGATGCTGGCTTACCTCCTCTCCTTTCCTCCTGGCTGCTCTGCGGGGGAGGTTTTCAGAATGAAGAGCGGGGGAAGGGGCTAGTAAATATGTCATTTACCAGCTCCTTCCTTTTCTAAATGAACATTCACTCACTGTGTCCATTCATAATTGATGCTCAGCATGGAGCTCTTCCCATTCATTCTCTGCCCCGTGCAGCTGAGGCCGCAGAGTAAGGCGTGTGTTAGTGGTTTGGGGGGCACCCTAATGTAATAGGCGGTGTACACATAAATCCCCCCCCCCCCCCCCCCATGTGAATGAAGCCTAAGCATCGCATTGTTTACAGTCGCCTGTCTGCATGTCCATAGACTGAGATAACAGAAGACGTCGGGGGTGCCTCTGGATTTGCGGCGTGTTTTGTGTTCATTCCTTTCCACCAGATGTTTGCTGGAGTCCATATTTAAAGGGCCGGTATATAGATGACCCTCCCCTGGAATGTGGTGTCGGCACGCGCCGTCTTCACGTTTTTATGTTTAGGTTTCTCCCCTCTGTGTAATGAGTATTTTACACGCTTATTAAGTGCATCCAAATACTAGTAAACCCCTTCATGGCTCTGAACCATAGATTTTCATTGTCTGCTTTTTCCTGTTAAAGTCACAGATTTCCTTAAAGCAATACTAAACCCACAATAGTAAAATCAGTCTGTATATGCAGTAAGGAGTGCTTGTTATACTCACTGTGGAACCTAAGGGGTTATTCCTCTGCATTGTGTAAAAAGGCTGTTTTTATCCTGTCTTCTCTGATCCTCCCCTTCCACTGTTCCCAATCTATCTGATAGTACAGAGCCTTGGGGGCACTCTGCACTGTGTGTGTGTGTGTGTGTGTGTGTGTGTGTGTGTGTGTGTGTGTGTGTTTTTTTTTTTTTTTTCTTGGGAGAGTGCATGTGATCAGCACTGTCCAGACAGAGGGTCGGGGGTCCTGCAGCCTCATAGGACAATCAGAGTAGAATGAAAATACCAGACACTGATAGAAGTCACAAGAGTTGATGTGAATTTTGCCGCGTAATAGATCCCCCCCCCCCCCCCCCCGGGTATCTTTTGTCTTCCTCCCATGTTGTCTAGGTAGATCTCCACCTCAGAAAGGTTGCCTCCCCCTGGACTAGCAGATTTTGATACACTAACAAATTGAAGCCAAACTCCAGCCCTCTACTTTATAAGAAGTTAGAGCAGTTCAAAGCTGTTCATTGTAAGCACCCCTGTCAGTGGTAAATGGGTTTTGTCCTATGTCTGCAACTGATACATCTGCAGGAGAGCTTGTTCTTTTAAAAAAACAGCAGACTTACTGGCCAGATCACCAGGTAAAAATAAAAGAAAAAAAAAAAACAATATTCAAATAGGAAAAAAATCCTGTAACCGCTTATAGAGTGAGCTAAAGTTTGCCTTCAGTTTGTTAGATGCACTAGCAGATTTAAATTCACTAACAATGCTGCTTTCTGCTGTGCCCTTCATCCAGAGTGGGGGCGCTCTAATACAGGAGGTGGTTTTGGGGTTTAAATCTGCTTTAAAGGGGTTGTAAACCCTTGTGTGTGTGTGTGTGTGTGTTCACCTTAATGCATCCCCCCCCCGTTTTTACTTACCTGAGCCCCTTCATCTCTTTGGCGGGGATGCGCTGTCCCTCTCTCCATGGTGTCCCGGCTCTTGATTGGATAGATTGACAGCTGCGGGAGCCAATGGCTGCGCTGCTATCAATTAAATCCAATGACGCGGTGGCGGGGCCGAGTCTGGCATTCGTGTCTATGGACACCCCCGGGGGAGCGCTTCTCCTAGGTGGTCATCTGATGTGGGGAGGAGCCGCCGGGGGACCCCAGAAGTCGAGTATCGGGGCCACTCTGTGTAAAATGAGCTGCACAGTGGGGTTAAGTATGATATGTTTATTTAAAAAAAAATAAATCTAAAGATTTTTTTATTTTTTTTTTTTTTTTTAATTTTAGTTTATAAATCTAAGTTAGTACAGGTTTTTAAATCTTTGTTGGTAGGAAATTGTTTTCAGTCTAAATTATCCCTGTACTGCTTATTTAAAGGATCGGTTGTTAGTTTTATAGGTGGGCCAAGTCATTCTTGGGTGTTCCTTCAGTGAATTCTCCTTCCAGAATTCCCAGCTCTGCTCCTGTTCACTTGGGAATTTTGGTAGTCCTCACCCCCCCCCCCCCCCCCCCCTCCCCGCCCCTTCTTCTGTGTTTTCCAGCTCCTCCTGATTGTAAGAAGTGAAATACAACAAATGCAAAGGGCCGGCCAGACAGTCAGGCTGGGGAGGAAGAGGCTAGATGATGCTGGACATCCTCCAGCCAGGAAATGAGCTCTATCTGCATTGCTGTAGCCTCTAATGCACATTGTGAGAAACTCACAGTGTGCAGTGAAATCAGAATAAGCTTTTTCAGTGCAGGACAGAAGCCTGTACAACCGACTGGAGGTCCGGTTTATTACTAGTTGGTTGAAGGGTTACTGTTTCATACACGAGGTTGAAGCTGTCCTTTGCTGATAAGACTGCGGTCTCTGTCAGTCTGACCGTATAACATGGTAGAAAATGGGCAGAAAACTCTATAAAAGGCATGAAAAGCTATGTAAAAAGTGACTGATAAATGTGTGCTGTAGAATCCAGTTCTGGGTGCGTCCCTCCGGCCTGATACTCTTCAATATGAAAATGGAGGGGGGGGGGATATTTGTCAGCCGAACAGCAACTGCATCAAATCAGATTCAGGCACGGTTCAGGTATTCTGAGAGCCGCGGGTGCTGCAGCTGTCTGAGTACAATGGCCGACACTGGAGATTCCTCCATCCACACTGCTGGGGGAGATCTTTGTGTGTGTGGCCGGCTTAAAGCCGTATTCATCCCAAAACAAAAATGGAATAGATTGCAGTTCACCAATTATTAGATGTGGTGGATGCATTTTGTTTTCTTTTATTTAAACTTGTTTTCCCTGGTGATCCGGCCACTAACACACTTCCTGTATTAGAGCGCCCCCACTCTGGATGAAGAGGCACTGTCAGATGTTCTAGCAGATTTAAATACATTAACAAATTGAAGCCAAACTCCAGCTCACACTTTATAATCAGTTACAGCCGTTTTTATTTTTGAGATAAAGGATTTACAAAAAAAGCTGATCATTGTAAGCACCCCTGCCATGGTTTGTCCCTTCCCTGTAAACTGATACATTCTGCTGGAGAGCTTGTGCTTTGAAACACTTGCTGGCCAGATGAAAATAGAAGAAAGTAAACCTAAAGGGAACTCTTGCAGACATCACATGTAAGAATTGGTTAAGCTGCAATATAATTGTTTTTGCTTTTGAGTTTAATGCGGCTTCAAGAATTGGTGACTTTTGGTAAAGTGCGGAATAGCCGGGAGGTTTACAGAGCAGCTCAGCCAGGTGCCATCTTCCTGTATGAAGTGATGGATGGTGGGAGAGGGCGATGGGTGTACCTGGCCAGGAATGGGGAAGTGGTTGGTTGTGGTTGACAGTCAGGAAATGAAGACATTTCAGGTCAATGTGAGAAATGAGCCAAATCTCCGATGCAGAATAAAGTCCCCGAGTCTTGTAGATCCGCAACAGTCGTGTGAACACCGTGTTCATTTATTAATTATTCCAGGGATTTATATAGTGTGTGTGTGTGTGTGTATGTATGTATGTATGTAATATATATATATATATAAAATTTGTATGTATGTGTGTAAAACCAGAGGGAACTCCATGCAGATAATGGCCTGACCCGGATACAAACCAGGGACTCCAGTGCTGCAAGGCAGGAATGCTGATCACGAAGCCTGTGTGCCAAGAGAGCCACTTCTCTAACCAGCATGTCTTTAGAATGTGGGGGAATCGTAATATCTAGAGAGAACCCATGGAAGCACAGGGAGACCATACAGATGGTGGCCTGACCCAGATACAAACCAAGGACCCCAGTGCTAAGCCACTCTAAGAGGAAACTTTTTACCCAATCAGCACGTCTTTGGAGTGTAGAGGGGGAAACTGGAGCACCTAGAGAAAACCCATGGAAAAACAGTGAGAACATGCCAACTCCATGCAGATAGTGTCCCTGCCAGGCTTCAAACTGGGGATCTCGGTGCTGCATGGCAGGAGTGCTGACCACTAAGCCACTAGGCCAAGTGGAAGCCAATAATCCTATAAACCTTGATTTGCAGTATGGGAATAAACCATCGTGCCCATAGTAAACCCACACAAGCACAGGGAGAATATGCAAACTCCATGCAGATGGTGTCCTGACTAGAATTTGGTTTGTAGACCCCGGTGCTTCAAGTCAGGAGTGCTAACCACTGAGCCATTGTGCAAAAAGGTTTCCAGCAGATCGAATGGCTTTGGTACTTAAAAAAAAAAAAAACAAAAACAAAAAAAAAACAAAAAAAACTGTCATTCAACAAATCAAAAACAAAAAGGCTTAGGCCTCATGCACACGAGACCCTGTTAAACGCGCGTTCAGAGGCAGTTGGACACTTTTTTTTTTTTTTTCTTCAACTGCCCCTGAACTCATTCAGTGTTATCCTATGTGTCCATGTACACAGTCTCGTTTTTAGGCAGTTGCGTTTGAACCCTTTTTTTTTTTTTTTTTTTTTTTGCTTCTGGAAAAGGTTAGACGCAAAAGTTTTCCACATTTCAGATGCTAAATGCCGGTACCACGTCTAGCCGCGTTTGCGTTTTATAAGTGTTTTTTAAAGGAACATTTTACAATCCGACTTTGGGGCCCCATATCTCGGGGTCACTTGGTGCTAGGAACCCCGAATTTGGTGTGCTAACACAGTGGAACACTATAACCTATCCAAATTTGGGGTTCCCAGCACCAAGTGGCCTTGAGATATGGGGCACCAAAGTCGCGTCACAAAATGTCATTCTCTGCCGCAGTAAAGTGCTTGACATTTTGCGACCCGACTTTGGGGCCTCATATCTCGGGGCCACTTGGTGCTAGGAACCCCAAATTTGGTGTGCTAACACAGTTTGGTCGCAAAATGTCATACTCTGCTCTGCAGACGCTTCTAGATGCAAAAGCGGCTAAACGCGGCATGTAAAACGGGCTTTTCTAAACGCCGGTTTCAGCTTTTAAAAACGTGTTCAGCAGAGTTTGCACCGACGTCTCGTGTGCATGAGGCCTTAATGTGGTTGTGGGATCTGACGTTGCACACTTCAAAGCGTGTAATCTGAGACCTGAGTGGAGGGAATGGACACGCCCTCTTTAGTGTATCACCACAAATATTTGACAGACCAGCCAAACAGATCAGCTCCTCCTCTTGTGACTTGTTGCAATGCATAGTCTGATTACTGGGGGAGAGGAGACTGAGGAAATGCTTCCTCCTGGTGACATCATCTCGGCCTAGGTCATGTCACTGATGGCAGCTGAAAATGGCTTTATAATAAAAGGTCAGCAATGGCAATCGCAACAATAGCCAGGCAGAATTAAAAATCCTTGGTCAGGTTTGTATTTGGCAGGTTTTCTTGGAGCTCGGCTGTACTAATGTGCACCTTGCTAATGTGGAAAAGCCCTTTTAAGAGTGCCCCCGGCAGCTCGCTGATGTTCAAGTGATTTTTGCAGCTAATCTGTAAGTCTGCGTTAATGAGGTGGGGAAATGAGATGTGATCTGCCCACGCTGAGATCTAAGATTAATAAAACCTAAGCCTGTAATAATTTGTCAAAACTTGTTCAGCTGCGGCCGAGTAATTTCTGGTAAAGAGACGGACGCGGTTTTCGGACACCGCCTATAACCATCCCCATCTGCTTTCCAGAAATTAAAAAAAAAAAAGTCTTGATGATAAATGAAGTAAATATGTTTATCGGGATCTGTGTGTATCTTCAGGACAACAGAAGTCTGCAGATCATTTAAAAACAGCTCACTGTAAGGAGTGGAGGTGGTGAGACTTCTTTTTTCATTTTCACTACATACTGGGTCTCTGCGCTTCTCTGTGCAATGCTGGTAGCTCCTAGCTAGTGGGATTGGCCTGCAGGGGGCTGTAGAGAGCCTACTTAAAGCAATCGCAGCACCTTCCTTAAGGGCTCCTCACAACCCTGATGCAAGTAGTGGGCTGGCTCTTGGGAGGAGTTATGCAAATGGCAAAATGCCTTGATAGGTGGATGCCAGAGTGGGTACTCCTAGGCCAGCTAATATTTACGTTCAGACCGACCTTGGTAACACCCACATGTGACTATGATTGACAGGACTGAAATCCAATAAATAAGAGGCAGGCCAGGGACAAGTCATGCTGGGGAGGTGAGGGCTAGATGATGCGGATGTCCTCCATAATTGCATTGAAAGAGATATCTGATTTCAGTGTTGGTGGCTATTCTCAACACATGAGCTGCTTAGGAATGATGTGAACAGCTCCAGTGTTCTCTGTATATTAGTTGTTTGATTTCTCATTGGTGTGTTTAAATTGTAACTTTGTTTCCAGTTTGTGTTGCTCGTGTGTTTCTGATGTCTCAATACCGTTCTTCTTCTTTCTTGAAGGTGGTGAAAAGCTGAACCAATCCCGGAAGAATACACACTGAGTGAGTTTCGTCTTTTGTCTATCGAACACTTTCCTCTGTTTGTTTATTTTTCATGTAGTACTAAATTTTTTTTTTTTAATGAAAATAAAGGCAAAAAAATGTTTTCTTTATCGTACATCACGGGACACAGAGCTGCTATAGTAGTTACTATCTGGGTTATACACCACCTATAGGTGAATGGACACTGGCACACCCAAAAAAAACAGGAAGTCCCCCCTCTATATAACCCCTCCTATACAGGAAGTACCTCAGTTTTTTTTCGCCAGTTACTGTAAGGTGGTGGTCACTGATGTGATACATGTGCTCTTGGAGCATACTTGGGAGGGGGGGGGGGATGGGGTGTCTGGATGGTTCTATTAAGAACCATGGACTTCAATCGGATCCATTTGAAAATGCTGTCAGCCAAAATGGATGGTACACGAGCCTCATTGGAAGGAGAGACGATTCCTTGAGGTGTGCCTGTAATGCAGCCTTATGGCGCTGGACCCTGTGTAATGGAACCCTGTGCAGTGTTTGTTCTGACCAAGGTGCTTTCCTGCAGGGTGCTATACAGGTCCAGGGGAGTGGACCCCAGATTAAAGGGGCCCAGTCTCTGAAGGTCTTTTATGACAAAGCTTGCCATGATGGGTGAAGCGTGATGGGTGAAAATTGGACTCCTGTCATGTTCAGAGTCCTGCAGCAGGAATGGTAAGTCTGCATTTGTTTACAGTTTGTGTGTGTGTTGTGTTTTGTTTTGTTTTTTGTTTTTTTTTTCTTCTTTCAAAAAAAAAAATTTTTGACTGTTCTCCCGGTGGCTACTGGGAGCAGTGTGCTGTTTAATCATGCTATGTACTCTTACTCATGTGGGCTGCTGTTTCTCCTCCAGCCACTAGAGGGCGCAGTCTCGCTCAGTATGGCCTATTTTTATATAGGCAGGAAGGGCGGCCATGCCGTGCCATGTGGCAACAGGTTCAGTAGGCCTCTGGAGACATAGCAGCAGCCCATGAATACTAACAAAGTGTGAGTATTTACTATGGGAGAACTGTGTGACAGACAAGTTATGATTTATATGCTGCATACTGCTTATCCAGGGGGACTGTACAACTGTAAGTTGATACACCCCTGGATGGTTAGCAGTTCACTTTAAAGTGGTGGTGACTGCTCTGTAGGCAGGTGCAGCTTAGTATACATGCTTGCAAACTTGTTGCTTAAATGCAGGTTTAAATACACATGTTTTGGAAAAACATGAGCATGGGTGCATTTTAAAGAGTTGTATCTCCAGTATAGTGCATATGTGCTTGGTTAAATCCTGCAGGTCTAGTATGGGGCCAACTGCAGTTAAGCAGGTGCTTGCACGGTTGCTGAGGATGAATGTTTGCAGATACATGATCATGGTTGCACAAAGATGCATGTTCATGTTTGCATAAAGATGCATGGTTATACATGATTGCATAAAGATGCATGGTTATACATGATTGCATAAAGATACATGGTTGCATAAAGATGCATGTTTGGACATGTTTGTATAAAATAGACATGGTTATACATGGTCGCATAAAGATACGTGATCGCATAAAGATTCATGTTTATACACGTTTGCCCTAAATATACATGATCACATAAGGATACATGGTTGCATAAAGATGCATGTTTATACATGTCTGCATAGATACGTGTTACATAAACACTTTTCATAAACGCATGCTTGCTTATTACGAAAATGCTTGTTTCCATGGGCACATGTTGCATGAATGCGTGTGTACAGCGCACGCTTTCATATTTTGCCTAAATGCATAGTTGCATAAGCACATGCTTCCATAGATGCATAGTGCTTAAACACATGCTGGCATGTTTTCATTTTGTACTGCATATGTATGTTTATTTACATTTAAGCTGTATAGATATGTACTTGTTTTCCTGGGGCTACATGCATGCAGGACTGTATATTAGGTTTGATAATATAGTTGCTGCATTATTTACCTGTTATACCGGTTAAATGGTTCCAGAAAAGAGAGGCAGCTGAGGGAAGCAGGGGCACCGCTCTCAGGTTCAGACATCTGGCGGTGTCCACATCTTCCGATGGACGGTGGTTTCGGTTGCATCTGACCCACTGTGGTGTTTGGCATTGTAGTGTTTCCTGGCGCATTCATTTTTCGTCAGACTGCGGCCGCATCACCTTGATCATGCCTGACCTTGGTTGATCGAAGCCTAAGCAGGGTCAAGCCTGGTTAGTATATAGATGAGATTCCCTGGGGATACCAGATGCGTTAAGCTTTCCCCACCTGGGTGAGGGAGGCAGCTGAGGCTGTTAGGTTTTGAGAGTATTTCAGGCCAGAAAATCTTAGGGCAGTCTCTGAGGTGGTTTGTTCCATCTTTAGCCGGCAGAAACCTGGTAGGTTAAGTGCACCTCTTGGGAAAGAGTCAGTCGTCAGTCTTTTGCCTTGCATTTGCTCTTGAAGCAGAAGTTATGGACTCATTATTGTGAGATAATTAAATGGTAGCAGCTCCAAAGCCAGATAGACCTCATGTCCCTATCTTAACATCTCAAGCCGTTGAACATCCTTCTGTTTTAGATAGGCTAGATTGTTCAGTGATGACCTCTCTGCAAGAGGTAGATTTCGGGGTCCATTATCGTCTGTAAACGGACCTCTTCATGTGATGGTTTGTTTCCAGGTTCTTCAAAGATTTCTGTGATTTGCAGTGGAAAGCCTTTTTTTGTGAATCTTCCCTTTTGGGTTGGCCACAGCTCCAGAGGGTTCTCTAAGCGTCTAGCCCCAGTGCTGGGCTTGCTGAAGACACCTCAGTACTCTTTACCTTAACAATCTTTGAGAGAATACTGTCCAATAGATTTTTGGCCGGTATGCCCTGCTCTGGATTATAGGACTAACCTTTTTGTAGGTTCAATCTGGAAATGCCTCTGCAGGTATCTCTATCTCTCTCTACCACCAGGGCGGCACCGGAGGTCATACGATCTGGGACCGAGGTGTGCCCCATTCTATCTGGGACAGTACAAGTGTGGTCTCTATCGCCAATACATATTCCAGGTATAGGATAGTGGCAAGGGGAACTCTGAGGGGAATCTACTAGATTCCAAGTTGTACAACAGTTTGGGACAGGTGTGTCGAGGACAAGAGTCCCACTGCCAATAAGGGTACATGTACTGGTAACACCTTATGGTCTGGTTCTCCCTTTATTTGGTGTGTGTGTGGTGTTTTTTTTTTTTTCCCCCATTTCGGATTCTGCCACATCATTTGCGAAGAATCTGTAAGGTGGTAACCCTGATATTTACTGCTGGCCGAATTAACCCAGGGGGTCCTGGTACACAGGCATAGCGAGTCTTGCAGGGGTTGCCCCTTTTGGACACCCAAAGTCCAGCGGGACCTGATGGTCTTGAGTCCTGTATCTCAGCACTGAGCCCCTGGAAGCCAGCTTCGGGGAACTTCAATTACAGGACTTGAAAAATTATTTTTTTGCCTGGGGTGAAGCCAGGAAGTGGTACCCGCAGAAATATGTGGGTGGGAGATTTTCTTTTCCTTTCTCCAATCGGTAGAGGAAAGGAGTTTGGCCTTAAATACCGTTAAGGTTCAGAGTTCGTCCCTATCCATTTTTTTTTTTTTTTTTTCACAGGGACCATAGTTTCTCACTCCCTTGTTTCATACCTCCATACAGCATGTAACTTGGACAGTCCCACCTGTCAGGCCATTCTTGTGTCCTTGGGACTTGAATTGATCTTGACTGTCCTTGTAGAGGCCACTTTTTGAACCAATCGGGGGATTCTGTTGGTCCTTTATCTCAGAAGGTGGCTTCTTTGGTTGCTATCACTTCACGAAGTGGAGTGTTAGAGTTGGTGGCTCTCTTTCATGCAAGAAGCCATTCTTGGTCTTGCAGCATAAGGTGATGTTGTGTCCTCATCCATTTTTATTGCTTAAAGTGGTTTCTAGTTGTTCACTTGAATCAGGACGGTGTCTTGCCTTTTATTTTTCTCCTAATCCAGCATCGGCAGGAGAAAGATCGCTACCTACTCTAGAGGTAGTTCAGACGCTCAGGGTCTACTTGAGTTGTCAGCACAAGTCAGGAATCCTGGTTTGTGCTGCCAGAAGAGCCTAGGAAGGGCAGGCAGCATCCAGGTTGAATATTTAGCAGTGGATTTGCCAGTTTATCAATGATACCTATGGTTTAAGTGGCAAAAAACTCAATTATTTCTGGGGAGCTTCTCTGCCATGTGTGGATATATATGTGTATATAATATTTTTTCTTTTTTTTTTTTTTTTTCCTACCTTTTTTGTAAAGAAATATTCACTCCCCTAAGACTCCATTCACACCATGCAGGTGCGACAGAACGGGCTGCCCCTTGGCAAAATCGTACCACATTGAAACAAGTGGTACCCTGCATTTTGATAAGCTTTGGCTAAAGACAGCGCGTTTCTCTGCAACAGGGAAAACGTGATTTTTGCTTTTTTTTTTGTTTCTTGAAATACACACAAATGAATATAGCTAATTCAGTGCTACAGATGTGCCAACACTGGCCGGTCTCCTTACGTTAATATCACTGCTGCAGACTCCCCTTCTGGACAGCCAATAAGACATGTCCGTGTCACTCAGCCAGTGATGTGGTCACCCGCGTGTAGTGTTCTGCAGACATCCTTTTGGGCTCCCCCACAGCTTTGCATGGGCTGTATACAGCACAGTGATGTCACTGCTACTTTTACAAGGAAATATCTGAGTTTGTAAATGCATTTGGTTAGGTGAAGTGGGTTTATATCCTCGAAGATATTTAATTTAGTTTTTGTGCCCGGAGTTCGTTTTTTTTTTTTTTTTGTTTTTTTTTTTTGTTTTTTTTTTTTTAAGTCCTAAACACTATATTATATACAAAGACCCTGTGCCCTCCCTTCAGGCTCAGGATAGTAGTTGGGGTTTACCAGGGCGGAGGATGGGCGGGACGGCGGTCTTTCTTTTTATATTCTCCCGCAGAGGTCACATAAGAGTGATGTGGGGTTTCCTCGGCCGGTTTGTGGTTTGGGTGGGGTGAGCTCTATTGCACTTTTCTTGGCTTCCTGTTTGTTGGTGTTGATCTGAGAAGCTCTGGGCTGATGTTGTAGGGCAGGGGTAGGCACAGTGTGCCGAAAAATGTTTTCAAAGAAATTGAGAGTGCCGATTTTATAACAAAAAGTTAACTTTGCCCTCACTATCACAAAAAAGATTTTTTTCTAAAGTAAATACTGTAAACTACTTTTGGAAGTGAGAAATTAACATCCTGCTATCTCACGCCTCAGATCAGTCCCAATTGCTGCAAATCCACACTTCAGATCAGCCCCGATTTTCATACACCATCACACTTCAGATCACTGTCCCACCTGTGTACCTCCCTGCACGTCTGCCCCACCACTGTACCGACTGCTGTAATCCCATGCTCATGTGTTCCACCGATGTACCTCCTTTCTTCTCTGCCCCAACACTGAACCCCCCTACTTTTCTGTCCCACCACTGTACCGCCTGCTCATCTGCCCCATCAATGTTCCCCTTTTCTCATCTGCCCCACCACTGTACCTCCCAGCACATCTGCTTCACCGCCACATCCCCATGCTCTTCTGTCTCACTACTGAACCCATCTGGCCCAACACTGAACCCATCTGCTCATCTGGCCCAACCGCTGTGCCCTTTTCTCATCTATGATATGCGTGATATGCAGAGTGGTGAAAGGAAGCAGAGATGAGACATATCTACCTGTCCTGACACACTCATCCAGCTGATCCACCTTTTGCATCCAAGCCCCCATGCTTGTATGAGATGTATCTGATGTCACCTACAAGCATCTGGAATGGATGTACAATGAGGTCAGGGGTATTTTCTGAAAGCAGTGGGCCTGTATGCAGTATCGAGCCCCTGCAGCTGAGAGTGCGGTGCCGAGTGCCGCAGAAAAATTGGATGTGATTTTCATTGCGCTGAATACTGGCTGTGGCTTAAAGGGACACGGAGTTCCGGGGTTCAGTAATTATTTCAACAAAGTTCCCAGAAGCTCAACAGTAATTCCACAAACTGTCACCTGATTGTGGTTTTCTCAATCAGTGAAATCTCATCTTTCTGAGATTGGTAGTGGCAACCAAGCGAATCATCTTCCTCCAGATGGTGGGCGGGGCTAGCAGGACTGTGATTGGCTTTAGTAGTGGCCAATGACCGTCCTCCCTCCTCCCTCCTCGAAACAGGGACTGCCCCTCCCCCCCAGCAGAACTGCACCCAATCTCTTCCCCATCACAAAAGCTGACGATCGAAGCTACAGCAAAGTTAGAGAACCAAACAATGTTTCCCATCTTTTACAATGTGTGGGGGCGCAGGCAGTGCTTCCCTCTCAGTACAGGTGCTGTGTGGGGAATTCTGAAATTGGAATGCATTAGTGTCTCACCTGACACTTCCCTGCACTGCTCTGCTGATGGGGAGCGAGTCGAGTGACGGCAAAAGAGGCTTGGTGTGCCGCTTGCGGCACCAGTGCCAGGGGTTGCCTACCCCTATTGTGGTGTGTGTGTGTGTGTGTGTGTGTGTGTGTGTGTGTACGTACAGAATCTCACAAAAGTGAGTACACCCCTCACATTTTTTGTAAACTTCTTCTTTTTTTTTTTTTTTTTATCTTGTGACAACACTGAAGAAATGACACTTTGCTACAATGTAAAGTAGTGAGTGAACAGCTGGTATAACAGTGTAAATTTGCTGTCCCCTCAAAATAACTCAACACACAGCCATTAATGTCTAAACCACTGGCAAAAAAAAGTGAGTACACCCCTAAGTGAAAATGTCCAAATTTCCACGAAAGTGGCAATATCTTATGTGGCCACCATTATTTTCCAGCACTGCCTTAGCCCTCTTGGGCATCGAGTTCAATAGATCTTTACAAGTTGCCACTGAAGTCCTCTTCCACTCCTCCTCCATGCAGTGGCGTATCTAAGGTATGGCAGCCATGGCAAGTGCCATGGGCGCCATGGGGGGAAGGGGCGGCAAAAAGCCACCCTCTGCATGAAAAAAAAACCCCACCTGTCCTCCCAGACTAATATAGCCACCGGCGCCGTGGTCAGCCTGCAGGATTGCGGCGCTGGTGTTCTATCAGATGGCTGTCGGGCTCGGTTTAGGCTGAGGGAGGCTCTGTCAGCAGGGAGGGGTGGGGCAGGGAGCTCCACTGACGCTCTGACCCTGCCCTGCCCTGCCCCGCCCCATGTACTCTGTATGTGCTCAGAGCACTGGCATTGCCTCTCCTGGACCACGAATATTCCCGCCCCCTACCGCCGCAAGCCCCGCCCCTACCGCCACAAGCCCCGCCCCTACCGCGGAAAGCCCCGCCTCCGGACCTCTGAGAGGTGAGCCCGGCTGGTCAGGTAGGTCTTTCTACCTATAGACTCAGTGTTACTAAACCCTCCCTGACAATGTTCTTTATCCCCCTGTATAGCTGTGCATTGCTGAAAGCTTAGATTTTTAAACTGGCTACTTGGTCATCTGCTGTAGTATGTTGCATTCGCAGTCTGGTCATCTGCTGTAGTCGCATTCGCAGTCTGGTCATCTGCTGTAGTCGCATTCGCAGTCTGGTCATCTGCTGTAGTCGCATTCGCAGTCTGGTCATCTGCTGTAGTCGCATTCGCAGTCTGGTCATCTGCTGTAGTCGCATTCGCCTTCTGGTCATCTCCTGTAGTATGTCGCATTCGCAGTCTGGTCATCTGCTGTAGTCGCATTCGCAGTCTGGTCATCTGCTGTAGTCGCATTCGCAGTCTGGTCATCTGCTGTAGTCGCATTCGCAGTCTGGTCATCTGCTGTAGTCGCATTCGCAGTCTGGTCATCTGCTGTAGTCGCATTCGCAGTCTGGTCATCTGCTGTAGTCGCATTCGCAGTCTGGTCATCTGCTGTAGTCGCATTCGCAGTCTGGTCATCTGCTGTAGTCACATTCGCAGTATGGTCATCTCTTGTAGTATGTCGCATTCGCAGTCTGGTCATCTGCTGTAGTCACATTCGCAGTCTGGTCATCTGCTGTAGTATGTCGCATTCGCAGTCTGGTCATCTCTTGTAGTCGCATTCGCCTTCTGGTCATCTCTTGTAGTCGCATTCGCCTTCTGGTCATCTGCTGTAGTATGTCGCATTCGCAGTCTGGTCATCTCTTGTAGTCGCATTCGCAGTCTGGTCATCTCTTGTAGTCGCATTCGCAGTCTGGTCATCTCTTGTAGTCGCATTCGCAGTCTGGTCATCTCTTGTAGTCGCATTCGCAGTCTGGTCATCTCCTGTAGTATGTCGCATTCGCAGTCTGGTCATCTGCTGTAGTATGTCACATTCGCAATCTGGTCATCTGCTGTAGTCACATTCGCAGTCTGGTCATCTCTTGTAGTATGTCGCATTCGCAGTCTGGTCATCTGCTGTAGTCACATTCGCAGTCTGGTCATCTGCTGTAGTATGTCGCATTTGCAGTCTGGTCATCTCTTGTAGTCGCATTCGCAGTCTGGTCATCTCCTGTAGTATATCGCATTCGCAGTCTGGTCATCTGCTGTAGTCGCATTCGCAGTCTGGTCATCTTCTGTGGTCGCATTCGCATTCTGGTCATCTGCTGTGGTCGCATTCGCATTCTGGTCATCTGCTGTAGTCGCATTCGCATTCTGGTCATCTCCTGTAGTATGTCGCATTCGCATTCTGGTCATCTCCTGTAGTATGTCGCATTCCCATTCTGGTCATCTCCTGTAGTATGTCGCATTCGCATTCTGGTCATCTCCTGTAGTATGTCGCATTCGCAGACTGGTCATCTCCTGTAGTATGTCGAATTTGCAGTCTGGTCATTTCCTGTAGTATGTCGCATTTGCATTCTGGTCATCTCCTGTAGTATGTCGCATTCACAGTCTGGTCATCTCCTGTATTCGCAGTCTGGTCATCAGCTGTAGTCACATTCGCAGTCTGGTCATCTGCTGTAGTCACATTCGCAGTCTGGTCATCTGCTGTAGTCACATTCGCAGTCTGGTCATCTGCTGTAGTCACATTCGCAGTCTAGTTAAAAGTAGTACCTGCTGTTGCACAAATCACTTTATTACACTTTTATTTCTGATATTTATGGCTATGCATTTTAATGTAATCCATATTGAGCACCATATTTGATTGGCTGCTTGTGCTTGGCATATACACACAATCAAATAGTGCTCAATATGGATTAAATAAATAGATATCATAAAGTTTAATAAAGTGATTTGTGCAACAAGCTCCTTAAACATTCTACATTCAGTGAAAGTTCATGCAGAGCAAACTTTGCAGTACACTAACTTTCACTGAATGTAGAATGTTTAATGACCAGGGGCGAACTGATCCATTGGGCAGTTTATGTAGTACTAATTTGTTAATAGAAGGATTAAAGAGCTTGACTTGTAGTTTTGTTAGCTGTTTTTTTTTGTTTTGTTGTTTTTTTTTTTTTTGACAGGGGCGCAGTTTCAGTGCTTGCCATAGGCGCCATTTTCACTAGATACGCCTCTGCCTCCATGACAACATCACGGAGCTGGTGGATGTTAGAGACCTTGCGCTCCTCCCACGGTCATCTTGGAGATGTGTTTGGGGTCGTTATCATGTTGGAATACTGCCCTGTGGCCCAGTCTCCGAAGGGGATCATGCTTTGCTTCAGTATGTCACAGTACATGCTGACATTCATGGTTCCCTCAATGAACTGTAGCTCCCCAGTGCTGGCAGCACTCATGCAGCCCCAGACCGTGACACTCCCAGCACCATGCTTGACTGTAGGCAAGACACACTTGTCTTTGTACTCCTCACCTGATTGTCACCACACACGCTTGACACCATCTGAACCAAATACGTTTATCTTGGTCTCATCAGACCACAGGACATGGTTCCAGTAATCCATGACCTTAGTCTGCTTGTCTTCAGCAAACTGTTTGCAGGCTTTCTTGAGCATCATCTTTAGAAGAGGCTTCCTTTTGGGACGACAGCAATGCAGACCAATTTGATGCAGTGTGTGGCGTATGGTCTGAGCACTGACAGGCTGACCCCCCACCCCTTCAACCTCTGCAGCAATGCTGGCAGCACTCGTACATCTATTTCCCAAAGACAACCTCTGGATATGATGCTGAGCATGTGCAATTTGCCTGAGCAAATAAACAATAAGTGTGTGTGCCACCTTCTCTGTCTGTACCAAGGCCAAACATTCCAGGGTATGTAAACTTTTGATCAGGGCCATTTGGGTGATTTCTGTTCTGATTTAGAAAGGATCCAAAAAACTGTGATGATAAATGGCTTCATGTGATTGCTATCCTTCAATAAAAGACCATTTTTTGGCATGATCAGTCATATTTTCAATATCTTAATGTCAAAATTTCTCAATTTCTGCCAGGGTATGCAAACTTTTGTGTGTGTGTGTAGATGGATAGATATACGCTTGTAGCACAAGACTGAGATCAAGACAAACCTGGGTGCCTAAATATTAACGGTCCACCCTGAGCACAAACATTTTTCATTCACGTATATAACTCAGTACCATAATAATAATAATAATTATAATAAAGGATATAAATCCACATTGCATGCACCAAATGCCTTTGCAAACCAAGCTGTACATAGCCTGTGCAGAGCTGTGGGAGGGGCCCAGCAGGCTCCACACACCACAGGCAGGAAACTACAGGAGGGGGCGGAGACAAGACCAGTCACACTGCACAGAGCAGCAGTGAGCGGTCTTTATTACAGGAAGTGTCTCACACTGGATTACTGCACTGATCTGGAAGGAATACACGAAGTACACCGAGCTTCCAAGAAGAATACAAATGATTAATGCATTTAGATAACATTTCCTTATCCCGGAGTTCAGGCGGTGGGATTTCCCCCAAATAAAGAGGAATCCAGGAGACTGCACGTCCCCTCTGAGCCATCGGTCCTCTCACTGTGATCGACTGCAGATCACTTTTCAGAGCTGCCTGTGTGAACAAGGCCTGCGATCTCTAAGAGGTGGGGCTTGGGACTCGGGCTTTGATGCTGCCTGTGCACACAGAGTTTTGGAATGACCATGTGCAGTCTTGGCACGCAAAGGGTGGCTATGCTGGGGTTCCATTGGGAACCGGCAAGGCAGTGTAGTCACCCTATAGTTCAGGGGTCTCCACAATATGGCCTACTGCAAGATTTTATACGGCCCTCTGTAAGGGGAACCTCAGATGGACACTCTAATGTAGAGTTTGATGGGGACTCCATTGGGGACAATGCTAGGGGAGAGCTCTGATGGGGGCTCTGATGTAAGGGGAGAATTCTCTGATGTGGGACTCTATTGTGGACCATGTTAGGGGGAGAACTCTGATGAGGACTCTCATGTAATGGGGATTCGAATACAAGGGGGATCTGATGGAGGTGGGGTGCTCAAGTTGTATTTGGATTGTGTTTGTTTTTTTTTTTTTTTTTTGTTTTTTTGTTTCTCTGTTGCTCTAAATCATATGCTGTTTACAAAAACTTAATATAAATTTGATCTTTTTATTTATAAAACTGTTTTTTTTTTTTTTGTTTTTTTTTTTCGGCCTGCGAATATCTGTAAAATGTACGCTCCTGTGGCCCTCATACTCAAACGTTTAGGGACTTCTGCTGTAGACAGAAATGCAGGGCATGCAAATTCACACGCCTTGCAGAAATAGGGGACAGCAAGGAAGGAAATTTATAAGGCTCGATTCACACCTATGCATGTTGCTTTTGGGCGTTTTTGGAGGTTTTTTTTTCATTCTTGCCACGTTTTTGAGCAGCGTTTTTGCCGCGATTTGCGTTTTGCGTTTTTTTTTTTTTTTACAGTCTAAAAAAAAAAAATAAAAAAAAAAAAACGGCAAAAACGCTGCAAAAACGGTGCACATGCGTTTTTGATGCTTGTCCATTGAATTGTATTACATGCAAAACGCTGCATTTTGCATGAAAAAAAGTCCCTGCCCCTTTTCAAAAATGCAGAGATACAAAAAGGCATTGAAGTGAACATGTTCCATAGGAACCCATGTTAAAAAATTCCCATGCATTTCTGCAAAATGCATCAAAAAACGCGCTAGTGTGAATGGAGCCTTAAGGAGGATGCTGGGTTTTATTTTTCTTAAGTTCCAGCCAGTGTCAGTATGACCATCCTTTTTGTTATATCATTTTATAATAATGAAGTAAAAAAAAAAATCCAAAAAACATAAGCAGTGTAAGATGCCTGTGCTGTGTATCGGCCCTCCTACAAGTTTTCGGAGCTCTGTTGATGACCTCATTATGTGTACAGAATCCAGGCTCCTCATTCTGGGTGCAGCATATGGGATTTATCCAATTACTAGTTTTTTCCTTTCCTATTTTTCTCTTTTTTTTTTGGGACGCTGTCAGGGATTATAGGCAAATACTTGTGTGTTTTGCAATAAGTACACAGTTCAAAGTGTGACCTCAGACAGTGATTACAAAAAAAAAAAATAACCAGTTTGGTACAAAAGTATCTAAACCCACAAATTTTAAAAAGTAATATATTGCAGCTTACCAGTCCTTAGATGTGGTGGCTGCATTTTTTTTTTTTTTTTTTTTTTTTTAAGGCTTTTCCCCTCTTTATTTTCACTTGGTTATCCTCCCAGTAACACACTACCTGTCCTAAGGTGACAATGCTCACTTGTTGTCTTTTATTTATAGAGCAATGAGGTTGTCACCCTAGAACAGGAAGTATATAATGCATAACAACCCCAATTGATCTAGTGGGGGGGAGGGGATGTTCCGTAGTTTTAATAAACTTCAGGATAAAATTTGAGATAAGATTGCAGAGTGCATAGGACGCAGGAAAGTGCTGGATTTCTAGCAGGATCAACCGTTTTTTAAGCAAAAAAAAAAAAAAGAGAAATTCAAAGTTATATTGTGGACCAAAAGAACAACTAAGACGTTAATGATTAGAATTTTTCTCATAGACTCTTTAAAGGCTTGCAGTCGGGTAGTAAAAATAGGCATTTGAGCAATGGTTTTATCACCCCCCCCCCCCCCCCCCGACTGCCCACTTCTAAATAACACAGCAGCAAGTTGTTAACATGGTGCTGCCACAGTGATTTGCATTGTGGCCCCTGCAAAAATGATACCCTCTGTGGTGTTTTGGGGCGCAGTATTGAGGCCGGAGTTCCTCTGTAGAAGACAGGGCTGGGGCTGTCCTTGCTGCATGGGGTTCATGAACTGGTCCATCTGGGGTGATGCTCTGTAGGCTGTACACATGGAGGGGCCCCAACGTGGGCTAGTCCTAGGTATTTGCAGTAAATCTAGGCCCTGGGCAGATACCATTTAACATTCCACCTTATCAGCTGCTGCCAACCTCACACATTACTGGAGAGCTGGAGCCCATTAGTGCTCCTGGGGTGTGAGTGATCTATTGATGGATATTCCTCAGCTCCAGGATTATCTGGGGGTCGTATTTTCATATAGTTATGTCTAGTTATGAAATGCAACATTCTGTTATATTGCCACAATATACTACTACTGTGTAGAACAAATATATGATTTAATAGTGGGGATATATATAATATAATATATATGGTACTTTCACACTGGGGCGGTGCGGGCATTAGCGGTAAAGCTAGTATTGGCCGACGCCTTACTGCTGTTATAGCGGCGCTTTTGACCCCCGCTAACGGCCATAGGGGACAGGCTGGAAGTTCAAGGGTTAAGTGGTAACTGTTAATGTAATGGTTAAAGTAGGCTAGGCGGCTGCTGTCCTCAGAGAGCTGGCTCTGTGATGGATGAGAGAGGGGTAGAGAAGGAAGCGCCACCTGCGTGTAGTATTAACAAATGATGTTTAATGACACCAGGTAAAAACACACTTACAGGATAAAAACATATAAAAGGCTCATCTGTATAGGTATGTGGTCCTCGGTGTTCCCTCTGATCTTGTGGTGGTGACGCTGCAGGGATGCTGGGCTGCAGAAGGTGGATTACCAACCGGGAGGTCCTTCTGTGGCCATCGGGAAGAGACTAGGGGCCGGTGTGGAGCGTGCATGACGTCACAGGTCGTCCGTCTGCTTCCGGGTTCGGTATCCAGGGGAGGGATCGTCCAGGGAGGAGGGCTAGCAGGGAGGTTGAGAGAAGGCCCCACATGTTATTTTAGTCTTTTATTTTGAACACACACTCACACACTTAAGATTTCTGTTTTTCAACTCAGTTGTACAGTTTCAATGTCACATTGAAATTGTATATATATATGTGTGTGTGTGTGTGTGTGTATATATGTGTGTGTATGAAAATATATATATATAATATTTTTACCATATAAAGAATCCCAATGAAATGTGAACAAAATAATATAGTCCGAAGTGAAACCTTTTTGTCCAAAAGGAAAAGAATGTAAGCACAAGCACACAATGGAAATCTTGAGACCAAGAGTGTCCAATGATGGTAGCAGCACCTTCACCAGATGCCAGCCAATGAGAAAATGGCTTCTGGTGAACTTCTGGTTACACGTTTCATCACATCCGTCACCTGGGGCGTGGATATATGTATGTTTAGGTAGGAGTGTTCCATCAAGCAAACTACCAGCCGAAGGATCGTTAAAGTAAACCAGCAGCTGTGTTTCTGGGTCAACACTAAGCCCTCTATGAAGTTCAGGGCTCCCCCTGCACCTCATTATTGACTCCTGAAGACAATGGTGAGTGATCTGTTGTTGGATATTCCTCAACTCTGGGATTAACTGGGGTCATATTTTCAACCATATGTATGTTAAGACAGGACTATTCAGTGAAGCAACCCACCAGTTGAAGAATTGTTTGCCAAGTTTGTAGGTCAACCACAAAGCCCTCTATGAAGATCAGGGCTCCCCTCACCTCCTGCAGAACGCAATTGACTTCTGAAGACCATGGTGAATGATCTGCTGTTGGATGTTCCTCGGCTCTGTTATTATCCTGGGCCGTATTTTCAAACATGTATGTTAAGGTAGGAGTATTCAATGAAGCAACCCACCAGCTGAAGAATTGTTGGTGTAAAACGGCAGCAAAGTTTGTGGGTCAACCACAAAGCCAACTATGAAGTTTGGGGTGCCCCTTCACCTCACTATTGACTGCTGAAGACAGTGGTGAGTGAGCTGTTGGATAATCCTCCGCTCTGGGATTGTCTGGGGTTTTTTTTTTTTTTTTTTTTAAAAACAGATGTACTATACATTTGAGCAGGAGTATTCAATCAAGCAACCCACTAGCAGACGAATCGTTGGAGTAAATCTGCAGGCAAGTTTGCGAGTGAACCACGAAGCCCATAATGAAAGTTGGAGCGCCTCCTGTAGCTCACTGTTGGCCACTGAAGATACCTACCATGATGAAGGAAACTCGTACGGAGAGCATATCAAGCATGGGTTTGCTGGTTTCCTTCTGAAATGAATTGCATGGCCGCCACTAACCCAGAGCAAGCATGCAAATCCGGAAGGTCAAAGTGAATTTAAAAACCTGACCTGCATACTTGCTCCTGGACAGTCAATTAAACAGTAATGAAGTAATCAGCGCAACAAACGAGGAACTAATATTTTTCTAAGGATTAGGTCTGCCTCTGTGTTTTTTCTGTATTTGTGCTTCCATGACAGTTTTCTGGTAATGGTGTGCTTTCCAATAAGCAAGTCCAGCACTGGTTGCTCACTTTTACTTTTGTTTTTTTGTCCATAGATCTAAAAAGCTGGACATCAAATTACACCAGCTATTCACAGCACAACAGTAAATGACTAAGCAAAAGTGGTCAGCACCTAACGTTCCACCTGCCTTCTGTTCTATTCAGAAAATTTGAGACATTACCGACGTAATGTCCAGAACACACTCGTGTTTGGGATATCACATCCTTGCTTGCACATGTGCTACTTTGCGCTACTGGTGGCGCATGGCTGCATACAGCCGCCTTCATCATTTCTAGACTGTGGGTGGCTTTACGCAGCTTCAGGACATCCCGGTCACTGAAAATCCGCACGGGACGAGCAAATGCTCCCATGTGCATGGGGCCTATATAAGAAATCTCTCACCCTCTCCTCCCTCTCCCTCTCCCTCTCCCTCCAATATTAAAAAGGTTTTGGGTGGAAGTGCACTTTAAATACTATTTTTGAAGGGATGTGAGTCCTGAGTTCTTGGCGAGTGTCAGGATAGAGATTCAGCTGGTCCCCATTGACATGTCCAGGCAGGACTGTGAGCCCTGTAGCAGTCTGTTCTGTGTCATGTCCCCCTGCACTCAGCACTTTGCCTGTTATCTGTGAAAGGTCAGTAGATTCCATACTCCGCTCTTATCTCACAACAATGTATCCTGCCTGGGTGGGAGAGAATTCCTGGCTGGGGGTGAGTGAGTAGGGGGCTTTAGAGGATCTAAATCCATACCCTACAGTAACGGCCATTATCAAAATACTCTGCTCAAAAAAATAAATAAAAGGAACACTGAAAACACATCAGATCTCAATGGGGAAAAAATCTCATGCTGGATATCTATACTGATATGGACTCGGTAATGTGTTAGGAACAAAAGGATGTCACATCATTTGAGGGAAATTTTAAAATTCTCAATCTACAGAGGGCTAAATTCAATAACGCCCCGAATTATGCAGCAGGCTAGTTCATGTTGCTGAATTTTTAATTGCAGCAACTTAAAATGGTCCTCAGTAGTTTGTATTGCCCCCACATGCTTGTATGCATACCTGACACCATCAGGGCTCCTAATGAGACAACGGATGGTGTCCTTGGGGTATTTCCTTCCCAAATCTGGACCAGGGCACCACTGAGCTCCTGAAAAGACTGAGGTACAACTTAGCAATGTCAGATGGACCGAAACATAATGTCCCAGAGGTGTTCTATTGGATTTAGGTCAGGCGAGCGTGGGGGGGCATTCAATGGTATCGATTCCTTCATCCTCCAGGAACCACGTAAGGCCGGGCCTTGTTATGCACAAGGAGGAACCCAGGACCCACTGCACCAACGTAGTCGGACAATGGGTTCCAAGATTTCATCCCGATACCTAATGGCAGCCAGGGTGCCATTGCCTAGCCTGTAGATGTCTGTGCGTCCCTCCATGGATATGCCTCCCCAGACCATCTCTGACTCACCACCAAACCGGTCGGTCATGCTGAACGATGTTACAGGCAGCATAACGTTATCCATGGCTTCCCTAGACCCTTTCTCCCACTGACATGTGCTCAGGGTGAACCTGCTCTCATCTGTGAAACGCACAGGACGCCAGTGGCGGACCTGTCAATTCTGGCTTTCAATTGCAAATGCCAATCGAGCTCCACGGTGCCGGACAGTAAGCACAGGGCCCACTAGAGAACATTGGGCCACCCTCATGAAGTCCGTTTCTGATGGTTTGTTCAGACCTTCATAACAGTGGCCTGCTGGAGGTCCTTTTGTAGGGCTCTGGCAGTGCTTATCCTGTTACTCCTTGCAGATACCTGTCCTGCTGATGGGTTAAGGACCTTCTACGGTCCTGCCCAGTTCTCCTAGGAGTAACTGCCTGTCTCCTGGAATCTCCTCCATGCTCTTGAGACTGTGCTAGGAGATGCAGCAAACCTGGCAATGGCACATACTGATGTGCCATCCTGGAGGAGTTGGACTCCATGTGCACCCTCTATAGGGTCCAGGTATCGCCTCATGCTACCAGGAGTGACACTGACCCTAGCCAAATGCAAAACTAGTGAAAAACAGTCAGAAAAGATGAGTAGGGAAAAGGTCAGTGGCCTCCACCTGTAAAACTTACCTGTTTTTTTGGAGGTCGCCTTATTTGTTGCCCATCAAGTGCCCCTGTTAATTTTATTAACACCAAAGCAGCCGAAACTGATTAACAACTCCCTCTGCTACTTAACTTACCAGATCAATATCCCAGGAGTTTGACATGATCATATACTGTACTCTGATTAAAAAGTGAACTGAAGTGTTCCTTTAAATTTTAAGATAAGTAGAGCTTCCACTGGTGGGTGGATCTCAGCTTTAAGTTTGCTAAAGTACAGAGTATCATAAATTGTCCTCCTAATATATTTTTATATTGAAATAAAAAGGTGTTTCCCCCACCCATCCTTTATTATACTGTATATCAGGCCTGTTCATCTCTGCAGCCGCCTATTATTATTATCATAGTCAGTGGTCCTCCCATCTGTACGGATCATCAGAATTGTTATGTTGACCCGACATTCGCTACATTGTAATCAGCATTCAGGACATTCCTGCAGATGTTTTCAATCCATAATCAGCGTTGGTCGAAAAGTTTCATTTTCAAGGTTTTCCCTGTGTTTAATCAAGAACTCCGGCACAATCTGAACCGATGGAGTTAAAGCAGAACTCTAGCCTTCCCTTCAGACTTGCACAGTTGAGATCTACAAATCCTTTAAAGGGGAACCTCCCCCCCCCCCTGTAGTGTGTGTGTGTGTGTGTGTGTGTGTGTGTGTGTGGTGGTTTGTTTTTTTTTGTTTTTTTGTTTTTTTGTTTTGTTTTCTTTTCATTTTTCTCCCCTCTTACCTTGTCTGTTGGGTTTTCCTTAAATGACATACACCTATCAAATCTCGCTCTGTCTGATGTAATCCCTCGCCACGCTGCCAGTCCTATGCTGCCATCTTCTCTTCATATGCCATCAGGAGGCTGGCTGTCTTTTGGTTCTTGCAGCTGCCTCCCTGAAGACATGCCAGTGGTGGAGATCGGCCATCGCAGTGCAGAAGAGATTGCCTCTGCCTAAAGTCGTAAGTGCGAGGATGGTTCCTGTTAAATAAATAAAAATGTTAGGGGGATTATGGAAAGTCACTGAAAAGGGTAAAGGCCTGCTTTCATTTTGGCCGCTCCTGTCTTTTACACCTTCCTGTTTGCTTTTTAATGTGATTTGGCCTCACTGACCAGTTAGGCGGGTTGGGGAGGGCTGGCTTTTATAAGAAATGTCAGGTTTGTCCTAAAACTTCTGCTGCTCATATCTCCGCATCTGTAATGGTTTAAACTTTTTTGGGTAGAGAAGAAGGGTTCGGTCCTCCTTTCTGGCTTTTGTTTCAGTCTGTATTCTCTTTACTTCCTTTTGTGTCACCGGGACAGGAAGGGAGGGGAGGCAATAACTCCTTGAGAGGTTCTCAGATATTTATAGCAATTGTTCAGTATATGTAATTATTGCTTAAAATACACAATTTCTTTGAGGGTCAGTCTACCTAAAAGTCATATTTGAGGTATAGATGGACCTTGATTGGCTGAGTCAGCCTCCAATGTCTCATCTTTTATGTATCTTAGGATCTTCAGCAATGAGATCTCCTTGCCATGATTCTTGTCTGGGAGTTTTGGTTTTCCTCACTCACCTTTTGTGTGTTCCAGCTCCTCCTGTTCTCTGTAATATGAAATAAAAAAAAGTCCAGCAGGGATGGTGGGAACTCCCTCATAATGTGCACAGCAGACCTAGGAACTCAGCACTGGGATGGTTGGAATCCCTCATAATGGGCACAGCAGGTGTGCAGACCTGGGAACCCAGCACAGGGATGGTGGAAAACCATAATGGGCACAGCAGGCGTGCAGACCTAGGAACTCGGCACAGGGATGGTGGGAACGGCCTATAATGGGCACAGCATGTGTACAGACCTTGGGAACCCCTCATAATGGACACAGCAGATGTACAGACCTTGGGAACCCCTTATAATGGACACAGCAGATGTACAGACCTTGGGAAGCCCTCATAATGGGCACAGCAGTTGTGCAGAACCAGTAACTCAATACAGACTTCCCACCAATGGAGAGATGGAGGAAACCAACTCTTCAGCATCCACTAAAATTGAAGACCACTCTAAACCAGTACAAAGTCAGACAGCAGTTGTGACTTGCAGTGATGGTTTCCTCTGGGCAGTGCCTGATCCTTGTTTTGTGTTGGAATCTGGTGAGTGCAGCGTTTTTTTTATCTCTGCTGCTTGTGTTCCTGAAAGAAGAGCTCCCAGCCCCCCCCCACCACCATCACCACCACCATCTTCATCCCGAACTGTACCATAGGCTGTGTGTCGCTCCCTGTAGAACCCTTGCTGTGGGGTGTCACCTTGGTTTGAAGGAGACTGATGCCTCCCCATGAAACCCTCGGACCTCAGGTCAGTGACTGCTTTTGATGCAATTTTGCTTCAAGCTTTCTTGCAAGGAAAAAAATGTTTCCATATGTACGCTGGATCAAATTGGCTATTCTCAAGCTTTGAATGTCACCTACGACTCAGACCTGTTCCTGGCATGTGAAGAATAGCATTGCAGCCAGAAAAGTGGCTGTTTACAATGATTGACAGCATGATCACCTTTTTATCTTTCATTTTTTTTTTTTTTTTTTTTTTTTTCAAATGTAGTTTCCAAAGCTTCCTGTAATAAAGACCACTCACTGCTGCGCTCTCTCCTTGAACAGGGTGACTTGTCTTGTCTCTGCCCCACTTGTAGTTTTCTGCAGGCACCCTGTCGTGAGTGGGAGTCTGCTGGGCTCCTCCCACAGCTCTGCGCTGTGCACAATACAGTGATGTCACTGCTTCTTTTACAAGGTAATATCTGGATTCGGAGGCATTTGTTGCACACAAAGTGGATTTATATCCTTTGCAGCTAATGAGGAATATATAGTTCACATTGAAAATGCTTGTCTCTGGAGTTCAGCTTTAGGACTTTTCTCTGTTTATTGACTGAAAGTTAGCATTTTTATTATTGGAGATAGAGATATATCTATATCTGTATATATCTCTAATTACACCTCACATTTTCACATTTTTGTGATATCTTCATGTGACAACACTGAAGAAATGGCACTTTACATTGTAGCAAAGTAGTGAGTGTACAGCTTGTATAACAGTGTAAATTTGCTGTCCCCTCAAAATAACACACAGCCGTTAATGTCTAAACCGTTGAGGCAACAAAAGTGAGTACACCCCTAAGTGAAAAGTCCAAATTGGGCCCAGTTAGCCATTTTCCCTCCCTGGTGTCATGTGACTCGTTATTTTTTCGAGGTTTCAGGTGCGAATGGGGAGCAGGTGTGTTAAATTTGTTATCCCTTTCACTCTCTCATACTGGTCACTGGAAGTTCAACATGGCACCCCATGGCAAAGAACTCTGAGGATCTGAAAAAAAGAAGTGTTCTACATAAAGATGGCCTAGGCTATAAGAAGATTGCCAAGACCCTGAAACTGAGCTGCAGCATGGTGGCCAAGACCATACAATGGTTTAACAGGACAGGTTCCACGCAGAACAGGCCTCGCCATGCAGCACACTGCATCAAATTGGTCTGCATGGCTGTCGTCCCAGAGGGAAGCCTCTTCTAAAGATGATTGAAAGAAAATTTTTTGGATGATAGACTTTGTAGGCACAACAGTTTTTTTTTTTTTTTTTTTTTGTTTTTTTTGTTTTTTTTTTAATTGTATTTAATACAAAAATAGAACTAAAAAACACATATATACAATTTCATATATTCACAGATTGTGCCTATGAGCAAATTAGGTGACCTTGTTTACTCCTTTAGCTCTTTCTCCTTGTAACATGCATTCTCTACCACTCCTTTTGACAACTCTGTCCTCTATCCTAAAACTATCTCTCCTTCACCCCTCTTCTCCCCCCCCCCCCAACAGCATATATATATCACCCTCACTTCTGCCCTGTCCTTATTACTGCACCCACCAACTCCTGCTAATTCTAAATCCACACACACTAAAAATCTCCAAGACCCTGGGGCTTGTCCCTTCATATAAATCCCACTCCCATATTACCTCCCTCACCCTCTTGCTTCTCCTAACCTTTGGCGATATATCCCCAAACCCTGGGCCTCCATCATTTAACTTTACCCCATGCACCCATCACCCTGCACCCTCTGGCAGCAGCCGCAATAAACACAATTTAGTTCCCATTTCTATTCTTCCAAAGACCAGACGCCCTTTGGAACTCCCGCTCTGTCTGCAACAAACTCACCTCTCTCCATGACCTCTTTATTGCCAACTCATTTTAACCTACTCGCCATTACCGAAACCTGGCTCCACGAATCCGACACTGTCTTCTGCTGCCCTATCCCATGGTGGTCTTCTTCTCTGGACTCACTCCTCCAGATCCAGTGGACGTAAGGGAGGAGGTGTCGGAATCCTTCTAGCCCCACATAGCACCTTTCAGGTACTTCAGCCACCTCCATCTCTGTCACTCTCCTCTTTCGAAGCACACTGCATTCGTCTTTTAACTCCAGTTTCTCTAAGGATAGCTGTAATCTACAGGCCCCCTGGACCAGTATCAACCTTTCTTGAAGACTTTTCTGCCTGGCTACCCTACTTTCTTTCTTCTGAAATCCCCACAATCGTTCTCGGGGACTTCAACATCCCTATTAATACTAACACTCCTGCCACTTCAAAACTTCTCAGCCTAACATCCTCCTTTTGACCTGAAGCAGTGTATATATGCTCCTACTCACTCAGAAGGCAATATCCTTGACCTCGTTTTCTCTCACCATTGCACTCCATGCAACCTCTCTAACTATCCATTGCCTCTCTCTGATCACCACCTTATTAGTTTCACTCTCTCCCTTGCCTTCACCTCCTCTCCCTCCAACCACCTTAAAGTTACCCGCAGAAACCTACGTCCTCTCAACCCTTCTCTTCTCTATCGACCACCTCTATGACAAAATCTCTCCCCTATCTTGCACCAACCTAGCCACTTCTGTCTACAACGCTTCACTTCTAGCCTCACTGGACTCACTGGCCCCCCTCACTAGACACAGAATCAAGCCCAGACCCCTTCAACCTTGGCAAACAGATGGTACTAGAAGTCTGAAAAAAACGTAGTCGTGCTCTTGAGCGCCTGTGTCGTAAGACTAAGTCTCAGAAAGATTTCAACCAATATAAATCTGCCCTCCAAAAAAACAATTCCAGCCTCCTCTCTGCCAAGCAGACCTATTTTACCACTCTTATTAGCAACTTATCATCCCGTCCCCGTCAACTCTTTGCCACAACTCTCTACTTTGGCCTCCACCCGCCAACTCGCCCACTTCCCAGGAAATCGCCAATCACTTTAAACAGAAGATTGATACAATTCACGCAGAGATCTCTACTGTTCCGACACCCTCCACGCTTTACACTTCATGCCCATAGGCACAATCATTATTTCTCTCTTTCAACCCCACCAATACAGACGAAGTTGCTAAACTACTTGCTAATGTCCACCTTACCACTTGCCCTCTGGATCCTGTTCCCTCACAAATGCTACGTTCACCCTCTGGCTCTATGCTACACTCTCTAATGCACATCTTCAATCTCTCCCTCTCTTCTGGCATCTTCCCCAACTCTCTAAAACATGCACTTGTCAGACTCATACTTAAAAAGCCCTCACTGGACCCATCCAATCTTAACAACCTATGCCCTATCTCCTTGCTCCCCTTCTTATCCAAACTCCTCGAATGTCTGATCTACTACCGACTGAGCATCCACCTCACTGATAATAACCTTCTTGATCCCCTTCAGTCTGGATTTCGTCCTCAACACTCCACAGAAACTGCTCTCCTGAAACTAAAAACTAAACAATCAACACTATTCTGTACTCCTACTCCTGGACCTCTCTGCTGCCTTTGATACGGTTGACCACCCCCTCCTCCTCAAAAAAAACTACACGCCTTTTGGTCTCCTTGACTGTACACTTCGCTGGTTCTCTTCCTACTTACCCAACCGCACCTTTAGCGTTTCTTATAACTATACTTCCTCCTCTCCTCTCCCTTTCTCTGTTGGGGTTCCCCAGGGTTCTGTTCTTGGACCTCTCCTATTTTCAATCTACACCGCCTCCCTGGGTCAACTGATACCACCTCTATGCTGACGACACCCAAATCTATTTCTCTACCCCTCAGCTCACTCCCTCTATCTCCTCACGTATCACTAATCTACTATCAGATATATCAGTCTGGATGTCACACCACTTCCTCAAACTCAATCTATCCAAAACCGAACTTATAATTTTTCCTCCCTCATATGCCCCTTCCTCTGATTTCTCTGTCAAAATCGATGGCACAACTATAAGCCCATCCCCACATGCCAAGGTTCTAGGTGTAGTCCTAGACTCTGAAATCTCCTTCAAGCAACACATCCAATCACTGTCCAAATCTTGCTGCCTCAACCTCCGCAACATCTCCAAAATATGCCCCTTTTTAACCAATGACACAACAAAGCTCTTAATTCACTCGCTTGATATCTCTCGCCTTGACTACTGCAACTCCCTTCTCATTGGCTTGCCTCTACATAGTCTATCACCTCTTCAATCTATCATGAATGCCGCTGCCAGACTCATCCACCTTACCAATCGCTCTGTGTCTGCCACTCCTCTCTCTGTCAATCCCTCCACTGGCTTCCGCTCGGCCAAAGAATTAAATTCAAAATTCTAACTGTGTACAAAGCCATCCACAATTTCGCCCCCAGCTGCATTACTAGCCTAGTCTCTAAATACCAACCTAATTGTTCTCTTCGTTCCTTTCAAGACCTCCTGCTCCCTCGTCACCTCCTCCCATGCTCGCCTCCAGGACTTTTCCAAAGCCTCGCCAATCCTATGGAATGCCCTACCCCAATCTGTCCGCTTATCTCTTACTTTTATTAGCTTTTAGACAATCCCTGAAAACCCTTCTCTTCAGAGAAGCCTATCCTGAAAACCCTTCTCTTCAGAGAAGCCTATCCTACCCATACCTAACTGTATTTTAATTTTTTCCATCAGCTCATCCCCCACAGTTTATTACCTTTTTGTTTCCACTTGACCCTCCCTTCTAGATTGTAAGCTCTAACGAGCAGGGCCCTCTGATGCCTCCTGTATGGATTTGTATTGTAAGTGTAATGTCTGCCCTCATGTTGTAAAGCGCTGCGCTTGCTGAAGACAAGCAGACTAAGGACATGGATTACTGGAACTATGTCCTGTGGTCTGATGAAACCAAGATAAACTTATTTGGTTCAGATGGTGTCAAGCGTGTGTGGCGGCAACCAGGTGAGGAGTACAAAGACAAGTGTGTCTTGCCTACAGTCAAGCATGTTGGTGGGAGTGTCATGGTCTGGGGCTGCATGAGTGCTGCCGGCACTGGGGAGCTACAGTTCATTGAGGGAACCATGAATGACAACATGTACTGTGACATACTGAAGCAGAGCATGATCCCCTCCCTTCAGAGACTGGGCCGCCGGGCTGTTTTCCAACATAACGACCCCAAACACACATTCAAGAAGACCACTGCCTTGCTAAAGAAGCTGAGGGTAAAGGTGATGGACTGGTCAAGCATGTCTCCAGACCTAAACCCTATTGAGCATCTGTGGGGCATCCTCAAACAGAAGGTGGAAGAGCGCAAGATCTTTAACATCCACCAGCTCTGGGATGTTGTCATGGAGGAGTGGAAGAGGACTCCAGTGGCAACCTGTGAAGCTCTGGTGAACTCCATGCCCAAGAGGGTTAAGGCAGTGCTGGAAAACAATGGTGGCCACACAAAATATTGACACTTTGGGCCCAATTTGGACATTTTCACTTAGGGATGTACTCACTTTTGTTGCCAGCGGTTTAGACATTAATGGCTGTGTGAGTTTTCTTGAGGGGACAGCAAATTTACACACTTATACAAGCTGTACGCTCACTACTTTACATTGTAGCAAAGTGTCATTTCTTCAGTGTTGTCACGTAAAATGATGGAATAAAATATTTACAAAAATGTGAGGGGTGTACTCACTTTTGCAAGATACAGTGTGTGTGTGTATAATATTCGAGAGAGATGCACACATACAGTATGTATATATTTTACCTTTCTGTCTCGGAGCTGTGACGGGCAGAAATCTGTACAAAAAAGTGAATTCCCCTATTAGACGGTTCTCAACCAGAACAGATGTCCTTAAAGGAAAATTTTTCCATCACTTCCTGTTCTGGTAACAGCTGTATAATTTAGGATTTCCCATTACTTCCTGTCTCTGTGACGTTGGCCACCAGGGCGAACCAAGATGGTGACTCTCCATGCAGGAGCACAGGCAGCACTAACCTTTCGTCTATCAAAAACCAAAAGAAATTAAATGTTTTGTACATGCATTTTAAATGTCCTGTGGCCGCCCTGGGTAGTGGCGATGGGGTTAATATAAATGAGGCTGTTATCATTTTTCCATCTATTGTATTAACGAGGAACATCTGTTCACTCCCAAACGCAGAGCTGTTTTCATAAATATTTCCAAGCCGGGGCTGGCTCCCGTCCAACGAGGAGGCCTGAGCACGGACAAGGCGCTGGGTGTGCACCGAGGATAGTCGGCTTTCATAGCTGCTTGTGTATAGCGTGGGAGACCCTCTACCAGCCGCAGCTGGATTTGGTGACGAGGGCTGCGATATTTTTTTTTTTTTTTTTCCCCCCAGAACAACAAAACTTTAGGGCCCATTCACATTCAAAGAATCTATTTTGTGGTACATTAAGGCGTATTACGTCATGTGTTAATGTGCCTGTGTTAAGGCAGCCCATTTATTATGAATGAGCTGCCAATGCATCACAACAGATCACAAAACGCATAGTATGCACATAGTTGTGCACTGCGGTGTGTTGCACTCCACTGTACAATGCATTAGGGTGCCATTTTACAATGATTGGCACCCAAAGCACCACCATATAGAGCAGGTGCTTTGCCTTGTGTTGTGGCAATGCTCATTAATGCATGTGTTGTCCCAATGCACACATGTAAATGCGCCCTTAACCTTGGTTCATCTCTATGCATGCACGCTTGACGCATGTAGATTAGCTCATTCATTTTAATAGGCTGCCCTACTCACGAGACGCTGGGAAAGAAGTCCCTGGCTTTTTTTTTTTTTTATAATAAAATTACGCTGTACCCAACTGCATGGTGCTGCGGCACCATCCAGTTTGGCGCCTGCAAAAAATGCATGTGGTTGCCATTACGTTGAGGTGCTAATAAGAATTGATGGAACCCTCATGTATCCGCTAAAAAGCAGCGGGTTCCTGAGATTCATAGATGTGAATGAAGCCTTAGGGTTAAAACATGCACATTAATGCAAATTGCAGCAGTGCACCTGCTCTGTATGCTGTACATTGTGGGTGCCATTCATTTGTTAATGACCCCCTCAAATGCATTTTACATTATAGCCCATTGCATGTTGCTTTGCATTTTGAAAAAAAAGGTTATGCACGTTTTTATATATATATATATATATATATATATATATATATATATATATATATATATATATATATATATATATATATATATATATATATATATATATATATATATATATATATATATATATATATATATATATATATATAAATTTTTTTTCTCATCCATTGTGCTGCACTTGCAGCCCATTCATAATGATATGTAGGTAGTGAAGTTCTGATTTTTATTGCTGACTGTGTCTCCCTATCCAGCTGTCGACCACCACCATACCTTTTTTTTTTTTTTTTTTTTTTTAACAAGGAGAGGGCAAGGAGGAAGATCTCCCCAGTGTGGGGTCACAGACAAATAAAAGACTGCTGGAAGTTTTAACACTAGACCAATATTTACGCAATGCTCGCCTTCTGGTCTTGGACAAAGCTATGAAGATCAGGTCTTGGTGGGACTGATCATCACTTTTTTATGATAATACTTGTCTAATCATTATTTTATCTCTTGTATGCACAAGAGATCCCTGTACACATGTTTATATCCTGGTGGGCCAATTGATGGGCCTCCCAGGTGTTGGGTTGAACTTCATGTCTGACAGGTCCTCTTCGATCAATGGCCAGCTTACCGCCCTTTTGAACTCCTGTCGTTCCAGCCGATAATTATTTCCTGGAATTTAGGTCCTGCCAGTTCCCTGTTTCCAATAAACAAGATAGTTGTGTCCTCTGGTTTTATCATCTCTTTCCAGCAACTGTTCTCTGCTTCTCCCTCTGAATCAATTCTTTGTCTTTGATTTCCAGACTAGAAATGTCATCCTTTTTATACAGAACTTTCCATATTACAGACCCGCAGTGTGTCCCTCAGTGTGACAAGATTTTGTAGAGGTTCCACCAGGGTGACTGGGTTCCTTCAGGGTGTGGGTGAACCTTCAGGGTTTCCCTCGGGCTGACTAGATCTTCAGGGTTCTCTCCCCCCTTAAGGTTATGCTGAGTAAACCGGGACCCCTAACCAAGAACCCTAATCACGCTCCCCTCGCCCTGTGTGGCTGGACCTTCAGGTTCCTCCCCCTTGGTGTGGCTAGATTTAAGCAGACCTTCAGGGTGGACCCCATCTTCACGATGTAAACGCCACTGCCAACACCCCCACTCCTGATGCGACCAAACCCTAAGGGTAACTGAGGCCCTTAAAAAACCCTACCCAGCAAACCCCCCCCCCCCCCCCCTCCATTGGATGTGACCAGATCCACTTGGTGTCCCCTGGTATCTTCTCTCTCCCCCCCTGTAACCAACCTTGCATGGTGTCCCCAGTGTGATCGGACCCATAAGGTTTCCCTCTGATGTTAGTGGATCCGCAAGCTATCCCCCTGGTGTCCCTGTTTTGAACCCTTCTTGAAGGCCCGTTTTAAAGAGATTCTCAGGTTTTATTGAGCATCATGTGTCTTCAGTCTCTGTGCATTTCTCCAAGCAGCTGGTCATTGGTCCTGTCATCGTCCATCATACTACATGGAGGATTTATCCCGACAGCCGCTCCCTGAAATACTTCTAGAGTTTTATTATAGACTTGGAACCCCTGCTCCGGCAATCACCCTTTAAAGCCGAACTCCAGGCAACCAGCCAAATCCATAACTGTTTTTCTTGCCAAAAGATTTGTAATTCTGTCCAGCCGGTCTCGTGATCCACACGCTACTGCCATACGACACAGCCGGCAGATTGACATTTCGGCTTTCTGCCATTGGTACAGAATCCTCTTTAGTTGGTTGCCTGGAGTTCTTTTCTAACTCTGAAGAGATGCAGGGCCCTGAACAATGGCTTTTTATGTTAAACGGAACCTTTCTGGTTCTGCATTTGACTGATGATTCATGTAGACCTCTCTGTATTATAATGCCAATGTCACAATAAATTGCAACAATATTGTTGTTAAATGGGTCTTGAGCTCCATTCAGTGGCTTTGGCAACTCAGAGCACACCTCATTTAAGACAGCACCCTTCTGACCCTCCCACAAGCCCTGGTCTGCCTGCATTGCATAGAGAAGTATAGGAACCTAGTATGTAATAAAAATGGAAGGGTTTTTTCTAAAATGTCATTAGCATGTTGATGAGAAGGGTACAGAGAAACCAGGGAAGCCAAAATATAAGCAGGATTAAAGTTTTCACCCACCCAAAAGTGGCATTTCCATTGTAGGTGGCACCTACTGGCAGCCGGAGTTCCTGGGTCACTCCTTGGAATTGCGGGTGTTCCGATCCTGCTGTTGCTTTCTCTGTCATTAAATGTTAACAAATATAATCCAGCAGGGAGGATGGGAATTCTAATAATGGCCACGGCTGCTGTGCAGACCAAGGAACTCGGCGCAGGGTTCTCACCAATAGAGTCCTTGATAAATATACACCGATCAGCCATAACCTTCTGACCACTGACTGGTAAAGTGAATAATATTGATTACCTTGTGACGATGGTATCTGAAAGTTGGGTGGGATATATTAGGCAGCAAGTGAACATTTCCCTGAAGTTGATGTGTTTTGAAAGCAGAAAACATGGGCAAGCTTAAGGATTTGAGCGACTTAGACAAGGGCCAAATTGTCCTAGCTAGACTGGGTCAGAGCAACTCCAAAGCTACATCTCTTGTGAAATGTTCTGGTCTGCAGTGGTCAGAACCGACCAAAAGGAAGGAAAAACAATGACCGGGTCATGGCAGGCCAAGGCTCATTGATGCATGTGGGGAGTGAAGGCTGGCGTGTGTGGTCCGATCCAATTGAAGAGCTACTAAAATTTCTGAAAAAGTTCATGTTGGTTCTGATGGGTGTCGGAACACACAGAGCATTACAGTTTTTGTATGGGGCTGCCTAGCTGCAGACCGGTTAGGTTGCCTAGGTTGACCCCTATCTACAGCCAAAAGTGCTTACAATGAGTATGTGACCATCTGAACTGGACCATGGAGCAATGGAAGAAGGTGGTCTGGTCTGATGAACTCAAGAATAGTTTGAGGAACACAACAATGCGTTGGAGGTGTAGCGTTGGCCTCCAAAATCTCCTGATTTGTGATGCTTTGGGCAATGTTCTGCTGGGAAACCTTGAGTCCTGTCATTCATGTGGATGTTACTTTGACACCTACCACCTACCTAAACAAACAATGTTGCTGACCAAGTATTCCCTGATGACAGTGGCTTCTGTCAGCAGGATAATGCACCCGGCCCCACTGCAAAAATGGTTTGAGGAACACAATGAGTTTGAAGGAGTTAGCCTTCAAATTCTCCAGATCTCATTCCAATCGAGCGTCTGTGGGATGTGCTGGAAAAACCAGTCCAATCCATGGAGGCCACACTTACAGGACTTAAAGTGGTTGTAAACCTCAAACATAAAATATGAACAAAGCATATCCCTCTAAAGTGTGTACTTGTCTTAGTCCAGAGCACTGAGTGTCACATTTGTCTGCTGCCTCATTCTTCTGCTATCAGCATGAATCACTTCTGACAAGTTTTCCTGACAACAGAAAAATGGTGACGGGGGGGGGGACCTTCAACATATTGACGGCCTCCGCTTAGTTCCTGTGTGCTGTGGTGCTGGGGTGTGTCTCTTTCCTCCAATCCACCCTCAGAGCTCTCCTCGCTGAGCTCTGCAGTGTGTAAAGTTAGCTCTCTGCCCCCCTCTTTTTCTGGAAGCTCAGACAAGCTTTAAATTTCAGCTCTTTGAATGGATGTAGAGAAGAGGAGATTGTAGATAAACAGGTACAATTTATGTAGGAGAATTTTGTTTCATCTCTGTGTATCACCTGAGGCCAGTCACTTCACTGGGTATATGTAAGGGGATACAACCACTTTAACGGATCTGCTACTGATGGGTTAGGTGCCAGATACCCCAGCATACCTTCAGAGGTCTAGTGGAGTCCATGCAGCGATGGGTTATGGTGGGTCATGGCTGGCCGATGTAATACACCATAAGGTGGGTTCGCTATCTAGCATCCACCAAACGTTGAAGCCGCTTTGGGTGGATTGATCCTTTAAGTCATCGGTGTCCAACCTGTGGCCCTCCAGCTGTTGTGGGACTACAAGTCCCATCATGCCTCTGCCTTTGGAGTCATGCTTGCAACTGTCAGCCTTGCAATGCCTCATGGGACATGTAGTTCCGCAACACTTATAGGGCCGCAGGTTGGACACCCATGCTTTAAAGTGTTGGAAGCAAATCCTAGATGCATGGCGCAGGAGGCGGGCTTTCTTGAGCCGGTCATAAGGCG